>NW_021319981.1:1165-61184 GCF_001605985.2 Dendrobium catenatum | reverse complement strand
TTAAGAGGTAGACCTAAAAAGACTTGGTTAGAAAATATTAGAAATAATCTTTCTTTTTTAGATTTGAATGAGAATTTGACTTTTAATCGAACATAATGGCGAAAAAGGATTAATGTAGCCAACCCCACATAGTGGGACAAAGGCTTGATGTTGTTGTTGATGTGTAATTAAATTGTATTTGCTATATTTATTTAATTATATTTGAAAATGGGTTATTTAATGAATTATTAAATAATTTGTATTTATATAAAGCTTATGATTATCTATATTACCATCAAATCAATTCCAATTGTCATGAAATTGATACCATTTTTTATAATAGACCCATAGATCAACTCATGAAAATTTAGGATTTATTTGATTATTATTTAATTTTATATGAATTTATTTAATTAATATTTAATTAATGATTAATTAAATATTATTTAAAGTTTAATTAAAATTTGATCTAATTTTTTTCAATGATTTTATATGTTAATTGGAGTATATTAATTTTTTTAATAATTTTATAATTTTTATTTTATTTTTTATGATTTTTAGAAAATTTAGCTCTAAAGTAAGGGTTGATTTTTATTTACTTTTGGTTTAGGGTCAATTAATATCAAATTAAAGTATATTGGATCCCTTAGGTTTATAATGATTCTAAGTTTAAGTGTTTGAAGTATCACACCCATATTTGGTGTGTGTATGAATTTGTTTTATTTTTCTAAGTTTGCTAGACATAATCTTTAATTATTATTCTTAGATGTCACTAATATTCATATAAGTTCAACAATCACTATCTCTAACCCTTACATACATAAACATTCCACAACAAACATGTGCCTTAATACTCTATGGATTGATTATAATGAATTATCAAAATTAGTGACCTTATAGTGACCCTTAATTTTGATAATTCATCCATGTAATGTGCATGCAATTAAATTGAATAAAGTCAATTGACAAATATAAAACACATCTCCAATTGAGCTATGCCCAAATTTGAGCATAGGATCTTATGTAATTTGGGAGTGATTAATAAAAAATTCACTAAAAAAACAAAGTTTAAATACTTCCAAATAACTTAAGATCATATATCCATTTTATTTTTCACTGAAATGGCACATCATTATGAATCCATAGAGCTCTAGATAGTGATTATTGAATCAATATACAATTTATAATGATTTTCAAAATATCTTTGTTCAAATAATGCACTATAGATTTGAAAATTCAATTATAATTATAATTGAGATCTAATAACCCCATAAAAAATTGGAGAACATGTATTCTACTTTAATGCCATAACATTTAGGTTTGGGCACTACAGGAAATTCAGCTGTTACCAGCGTTCTTGACCGGCGGTTACATGGCCGCCGTTAACAACGGCGGTTTAGCTGGCAGTTTGGCCGCCGGTTATTACGGGCAGCCTACAGGCGGTTATTTAAGTTCAGGCCGCCGGAATTAGCGGCGGCCGTCAAAATTACCGGCGGTATAACGATGACTGTTTATACAATGCATTAAATGACATAAATTTTAAATATTCATAATAGCTATATAGAGTAAACATGGGGAGGTGTTCTTAATCATTTTCATGCATTGTTTAAAAGGGTATTTAAAAAACCAGTAAAACTTCCAGGGCTTACAATTTACCTCCATAGAAGCTATCTCAATAAGAGTTTGATATCCAGATTTTCTCCTTGTGATATCTACAACAACTTTGGTGAATATCCCAAGCTTGGAGAAATTCTAGATAAGAAGTTAAAGTATTTTGGATGGTCTGAAGCTCAATTTATTATCAAACATGTCGTCGGTGAGCTCCAAACAACAAGAAAATGATGGGAGAATGTATAGGATGCTTTGGAATGGAAAAATAAAAAGAGAGAATGGTTAGAGAGGTTTGGGCAATGAGAAAAGTCTGAATGAGTGTTTTTTGGTCGGTTTTAACCAATCAATGCATTGGCACTCATTTGGAAAGCTGGATGCTTTATATGAGGAGCTAGATACGGGACACCTGGCTCAAGTGGTTAGGCAGCAAGGAGGTGAGTTTCTTAGGGTGAAAATGACCCTATGTCATTCTAGATGGGAGGGGACCACCTAGCTAGCTCAAGCCAAATTAATGGATAGGATCTTTTGGGGTAGTGTATACGAATATTCTTGAATGTATTTGAATCATTGGGATGGCCTATGAAAAAATAAATGAAGAGATTTAGGTTATTTGGCCAAGTAGGTTTGTTTAGAGTTTATGTGGATTATTTAACTAGTGAACATGTCAATATTCCTTAGATGGAATCATAAAGATTATGTAAATACTAGTGAGGTGGAATGGAGGGAGTCTAAAGTAATGATTTAAGAATTTGAAGGATGAATTGACCATTTGAGTGTATTTGGTAACTTTGACCAGTTTGACTTATCAATCCTAGTCAAGTAAGCTAGGTTGAGCCATGGAAACCATTTGAAAGGTGGTGAGATCAAATGCAAGGAGTTTATAGTTATATATTTTTAATTTAAGTGAGTGGACAAGTGTATATGATTGTTTGACCATTTATAATGGTCTGACTTAGTCAAACCAATGGTGGTTTGACTCATGAAGATGTTGAGTGTATTTAGAGCATGCAATGGAGGGATGTTGAGAGGATTAGAAGGTTTGATTTGATTGTGTGCATTTAATTAACTAAAATGGGTCTAATTTGACTATACTTGGGCTCACTTGATCAAGTTAGCTATTGACTGGGCAAAGGTAACCAATCATGCCCATTCCACTAGGAGTGATGGTAAAATGAGTTAGGTGAAGATCTGGATGATTTGAACTTTTATTGAAGATTATTAAAGTTTACGATCAATTGGCTGGCTTGGGTTATGACAACTGGGTCAGATGGGTTAGATGATGGCTGAAGAGTCTATTCATTGATTATTTACCATATGAAGTTAATAGTGAAGTGATTTAGATCATGATTGACATCAATGAGTCAATGCATTGTACATAACAATGCACTAGGTTACTTGATTGCAGTGCAAGGCTAAAATTATATACATGATTATAGTTCATTTACTGTTGTCAATGATTGTTGATTGTAGAAGTGATTGGAGTGTAATATGATAAATAAGATGATTGTTGATCTATTGGATGAAAATGGAGTGATTGCAAATTAATTGATTATGAATCAACTAATTGCCATCTGAGTGATTGTAGGTTGACTGAATGTTGGTTGTAAGATTGCAATTAATTCATTGAAGATTGATTGTAGGTTTGATTGAGGTGATTGATTGTAGTGTAATAGGATGTAGGTTGATCGATAATTAATTATTGATTGATTGAAGTGAAAATGATTGTAGATCAGATGACTGCCAATCAAGTGATTGTAACTTGAATGATTGAGAATCAAGGAGTTGTAAGTCAAGTGATTGTAGGTTGGAAGATTGACAATCAAGAGTTTGGGTAATTTATGATGAGAATTTTGAGAAAGGAAAAACATGGGTATATTTAAAAATTGGCATCTAATGAAGCTCATTTCAAAAAAGTATCATAATAATTAAATCAAATAGGATAAGGTTCATTTATTAAGTGTAAAATTTAGTAATAGAGCAGTACAAAATCTTGAATGGAAATTTTCATTTTCATTAATTTTTCCATTGAAAATTTCCATTTGTAGAAATTATAAGTTTCATTTAGTGTAAATTCATTTTTCACCATTACTTGAGGACAAGAAAGAGCTTAAGCTTGGAAAAATATGCTAAGTGTAAATTTACTACTGTTCTATTGTCTTAAAAATAAATGAAAATGTGGTGTTTCGTTGATGTTGTATAGAAATTGCTTTGTAAAAGGAGAAAAATATACAAGTATTGAACTAGCTCCTAAATACTTTAACTACAAACGCCCTAGCGTCTATAATGCCTTAGTGCCAAATCAAGAAATTATATCATAAGAGCTTAGAGAAAAATGGCTAATAATTCTATGCTCTGGTAGAGCCAAGGTTAGTATCATAGTGCTTCATAGCACCGCAATGTCAAAAATCTCCACTATAACACCTGAGTCTTAAGAAATTAAGCATTAAAGTGCCGAGTATTACAACATCGCATAACTGGATTGCACATTAAAGCGCAGTTGTGCTCAAATTTTGCAGTGTCATGGTTGAGCAGCTGATGATATATAGAGCTACATTTAATTAGCTGAGCGATACACTGGTTTATATATATATATATATCATGTATGTATTTATGTGTTGATTTTGCTCTTTATAAAATCTTAATTAAAATTTGATAATTTGATAATTTGTATGGATATCAGTTAACAACATCATTCCATTTGGTAATTTGATCTGTGTTGATTTCGCTAAAGCAAAAAGGAAACTTAATTAAAATTTGATAATTCAACTCATGGCATGTTTGTATCACAATGAATGAATGAATTTATATTACCATACTCATGAATGAGCATAATGTTAAATCCCAAATTGTTAACTGATATCCCATATCTATCATGTGATTATGTGCATATTATATGATATGCTTTTGGGGCTTTACTCAAACTCTATTTCTTTTATAAGTCTGCTCTCAATAATCTTAGGAATAGTGGTAACTACATATCACTTTGTGACCTCATACATTCAAAATTGGTAGCAAGGTTCCCCCTTGATCATGAATGAACTACATTTGAACATCCTGATTTGCATACCAAAATACTCACAAGATTTGTTTGCCACTTTATGTGAAACTAGTTTCATGAATATTTAGGCTTAGGTAGGCATATTTTCATTTCACTTGCTCACATTATTTGCTTATAGACACTCTCTTTCTATGTTTCTTGTGAGCAACTCATTCATGTTTTGGTCATTGATCTATAGTCCTAGGCCTTAGGAGAGGCCCTTTTGATTTGGTGAGGCATGTGCACTGTCCTTAGTTTGCATCTTGGTTAAGGTATAATTTTTGCAACTTGTTAAACTTTTCCATGTTTGCTACAAAATGTTCACACACACACCTTTGGACTGCTATTTACTTTTCACCCTTATATAGGTCTGGTAGAGCAAAACCTCAAGTGATTTTCACTCACCCCATGGGTGAAAGTGACACCTTGAATAGCTTATATTTTGCACTTATGTTATTTGGACCTTATTAGTCAAAATCAATCACCTATTCATACATGTCATATATTCTTTATATTGAGACGTAGACTTTGGACACTTAGAAGTGTTTAGAACCTCTTAAATATTAAAAAGAATGGTAAAACATTTAACTCATGATTTCTAAATGAAAAATATTTGTGACTCAATTTTTCATTAGCTTGTATTAAAATCAATAAAAACATAAATTTTAAAAGGCATCGATTTAGTCATTAGTAGCTCCTTTGAGCCTTTTAACCTTAGTTGGCCTTAGTAAATAATAAAAGACTTAACATTCTCTCTATTAGCTTAACTCTAGAATACATTAGACCTTAAAGAATAGTTTGCCTTTGATAAATCCATATAATGCATGGATTTTTCAATGATTTTCTCATATGGCTCTACTTTTCTTCTTAGATGATTATGGATAGACTAGAGACGTTCCCACTTATGAATTTTTGTGACCTTAGGCTCATTGATAGGGCCTTCATCCTTTTGTATCAACGCTTTAATTAGTTTATTATATGTAACCCTATATACTATTTATCCCTAAATTAGCTAATAATGTGCCTTTGATGATTTAGGAACAACTTATGCCTTAAAGTGCCTATCCTATTTAGCATATTAGTTTCTTAGGTGACCCCGTAGATTTCTTGAAACTTAGTTAGTTGTAGGTTGATCCTTTTGATCATTCTCATAATCTTTTAAAAATCATAACGTTTAGGCATAGGAAGCTTAGGATGTTTGTATGGGGGTCAAACCCATTCCTTAGCACGAAACCATCTACCTTTAGCTCATGCCTTAAGAGTTGAGAATGGATTCACCTCCACTCTTTTAATACCTTTCATATTACCCAATGCAAATTGATAACTAAATCATTAATGATTCAAATTCAAATCCACCATGGTTAAATAAATTTAAATAATATCTAGTTAAACTTATAACCTAAATACCACATACATAGTTTGGTTGACACCCTCATTGACTTAACATAAAGCAGGTGTTGTGATAGACACATCCCTTAAGCATCCCAGGGCCTAGCTATAAATAGGATTTTTTTTTCATACATATTATAATATGATGGTTTAATTTAGAGTTATGGTTTGGCTTATTACTTTCAAGATTGATGATGTGATGTTGTAGGCACTTGACCTTAAGTATATATATATATATCTCTCTCTCTCTCTCTCTCTCTCTCTCTCTCTCTCTCTCTCTCTCTCTGTGTGTGCGTGTGTGTGTGTCCGCGCGTGTGTGTGTGTGTGTTGTTAAGTTTAAATTATATACTATTTATTATAATTATATTTTAGTAAAAAAGGGTGATTTTAGTTTTATTTGTATATAAAATGTTTAAAAAGGGAAAAAATTAAAAATGTTAAGCAGCGTGATGATGGCATCTTATATCACATTGTAGAATCAAGTTCACTTTTCATGAGGGGTCCTTTTATGACATTATAATGCCAATCTTTTCTATTTGCAAGAATTGTAGTAGTACCATATTTAGCATTACGATGTTAGAAAACATATAGGTACCAAAATTTAGCACTATAACACTGGGTGTCTCGAGAAAATCAGTGTCATAGTGCCATATGTTTCCACGCCTCAGTGCTAAATTTCACATTTAAGAGCTATAGTGCTCAAATTTTGGAGCATCATGGTGGAGATGTTACCAATGCAAGGATCTGTGCCAAGTAAATAAATATATATACCATTTCAATTAGTAAACCTGTCATGCCAGCCAACACCGTAGAGAAGTAAAGTTTACAGCACCAAGGTACTAGTTCATTTTTCACCATCATGGCACAACCTTATTGAGCACTGTAGTCCTTGAACGCATCCTTATGCTTACCATAAATAGTTTTTTATTTCTTTTATTCAGAGAGTTCTATCACTGTAGTGAAATCATGTATTTTTAAGTTTGCTTCACTAGTGCCCCTTTAGAGTAAAGTCTAAGGGAGGCTAGAGAAGTGCAAGATACTTTTCCTTAAGGAGATAATGGCCTATTTATGTAAGAAACTCTATTCTTCATGGAAGGAGTGTGGACAAGATCATTTGATCCTTCCTAGTGATAATTTTTTTATTACATCTCTTTTAGATTTTCTTCCAATGAATAAAATGAAGATGAGATTACTTATTATTTCCTCCATGTCTGTTTAATTCTTTAGTTTTGGGCTAATGATGTAGAAAGCCTAGTATGCACAAATAAAACTCTTCTGCTTTAATGAGTGTATTGATATGTTTAATATCTCTCATTCTTCATTTAACACATATAATGGTCATGTGTGTAGGTAAAACCTAATGTGATGTATAGCCTTCACGATAGAATGCTATAATAATTAGGAGTACTGAAATGGAATGTTGGCATGCCTAGATATAAGATGTCTAAATATTCTAGATTTTATGGAGATAGAAAAAATTTACAAGCTCAACAAAGATCTAGGAATGCATATGCTTTGATCCACATCTACAATTAAGAATCTCATTAGGAAAGCTCCATTATATACATTCAATAATCCAAAGCACTTAAATTTCATAAGTATCAACTTTCCTTGCAAGTTTTTTTTCAGTGATAAAAACTCAAGAACATCTTTTTTATCCGCAATAAGATAAGTCTTGTATTTTATGTATTAATTATGTTGCAATTAAGAAAAACACCCTCTTGTAGTTTTGACACCTACTCTATCACTTTATTACTTGATTTGATATGTACACTTATGTATTTTAGTGGCTTATATTAATTTCATATCGAAGAAAACCCAAGCATATTTTAAACTCAGTAAGTCATATAGTAACTCATACTATTAGCATTTGCTTGCCGCCACCACCAAGTTTTTGGCATCCTTATCAGGGAAGTAACATGGGTATTTCAATTTTAACTATACTTTTAAAATAACTGCATATTTAAACCTACCTGCATCCAATATCTTTATTCTTTTTTTATAAAAATTTTGAAATATCTAAATAGGTTTTTTGATCAATTATTCACTTTATGATTTTTAGTTATTTTACCATTATTATATGCTTGATCTAAAAATAGAAAGGACCCTTATAAATATTTAAAAACTAAAAAGTTTTTAAAAATGTCTCACCCAATATAATATCAAAAATATTCTAGACCACTTAGGGAGTATGCTAATCCTATAGTAGAAGGAATCCATAAGAGTGTTAATAGACCTACTATCCAGGTCAATAATTTTGAATTTAAATTTATTATAATCTAAATGGTTCAAAATTCCTTGTTTGGGGGAGCTCTTGTTGAAGATCACAACTTTCACTTAGTATATTTCTTAGAAATTTGCATTTAAGTATAATGGTGTCGAGATGATGCATTTATATTTATATTGGTCCGAATTTCTCTAAGGGATAATGCTATGATGTTTTTGAATTCTTTTCCCCATGCTTTATAACTACTTGGAATGAGTTGGCACATAAATTCTTAGCTAAGTAATTCCCACCTTCAAAAACTACTAAACTTAGAAATGATATCACTTCCTTTGCCTATTTTTTTGGAGAATCAATTTATAAAAGTTGGGAGAGATTTAAAGAAATACATAGGAAATGCCCTCACCATGTCTTACCTAATTGGTTAGTTATGCATAGCTTTCTAGTGGATTAGTAGGATCTCTTTGGTTAACTATAAATATTACAACTAGTGAATCTTTAATGTTTAAGCTATTTGAGGAAGCATATGAACTAATAGAAGAAATGGATATATATAATTTCCATTAGCCTGCTAATATAGTGAATACTATGAGAGTAGTTGAAGTTTATAAATTAGAAGCTTTATTAATTCTTGCTGCTCAAGTAGCTGCTTTAAAAGAAATTAGACACTATTCGTGTTAACTCAGCATCAAGATCATCTATACAATTGGAAGAGTCTAATTTGAATTTTATTTATGATACTAGTGCTTTAGAGATAAAAAAAATTGAATTTGATTAGAAGTTAAAATAATATCTATTATAATACTTACTACCAAGGTTGGAGAAACCATCCTAATTTTAATTAGTTAAATAATGTTGGTGGCAATAATCAGTAGAATTTGGGACAACCTAATCAAGGAGGAAACTAGAGTAATCCTAAGTAACCTATTGTGTATCCTAAACTTTCTTATCATCTATGATTTAATCATACAAATTAGTTTGGAAATAGGATGAAACCTTTGAAAGAGGTAGTGATTTAATTGGAAGCTCAAATACAAAGTCAAGTTACTTTAATCAAAATTTTGTAAGCTTAATTTGGACAACTTGTTATCTCTTCTAGAAGTAGACCTCTTGGTTCATTACCTAGTAATACTAAAGTTACCCTATAAAGAAAGAGAAAGATCATAATGGAAACTACTTCAGGAGTGGTAGTAATGCACCCCAAACAAAATGAAAAATCTAGACAAGTAAAGTTAAGGACTATAAATTTAGCATTGATGGATTGAAACCCACTTATATTTCAAGAACTTTTTTATTACTTAGTTTATTTATTAAGTGTGGTGTCATCTTTAATTTGTGATTTCATGTTTAGTTATGATTATTAACTATTAGTTTGCATTGTGTTCTGTTGTTCAAATTTGATTAATTTCCTTGTGCTTAAATTATTGTACACTATCCTTAACTTCTATTTAAACTTTGATTACTTTTTTAGCCAAAATAAAAATGATAATTTAAAATTATGCAAAATTGAGATAATAATAAAATCCTAGATGGTAGTGTGAATGAACATTGCATAATAATTCATAAGTAAAAAACTTAACAATTAACTAACCTAAATCATTTAAGCTATTGACTTAATTTTGAATTTAGAAACTATACATTAACTCTTTCAAACCTGAATTGAAAAATTAATAATTAATTCTAAGGAATGGATGAGATTAATTTAAGAGGATCATAGTAAACTTGAAAATTAAACTAGTGATCTTGTTAAATCCTTACATTGAATTTATAGGATTACAAGAGGAATAAAGAAAAAATTAATGTTCAAAATCATTAAGTATGTACTAAAAAATTAGTAAAAGAAAAGAAAAAGTAAAAAATGCAAAAAAAAAAAAAAATCAAAAAAGAAAAAGTTGATTTCATTCAAAAATTGGTATCGGTTATAGTTTAAATAAAAATGCATCCTTTAACTTAAATAGAAAAAGGTCATACACGTAATGTCTCTTTTGCTCTGGCTTTTGAGGTGATTCTAGGGCTTCTCTACGTACATTTGTTTGGTGTCTTCCTTGTTGGATTTCCTCTAATTTTTTGCTCTAGTTTTCATGTGGTTCCTTTTTATGGATTTGGGTTCTCATTTAGCTTCCTGGGCTCCCCGTGTGGTTTCGTTTCAGGTGGTCCCTTGCGTGGTATGTAGCTTATTCTCTTGGTTTTGCTCTTTTCCCATTGTTTTTGGTTTTCTCATGTTGCTTTTGATATTTTGTTTTATTTTGTCTGTCATTTTTGTGGTTTTGGGGTATGAAGACCTCGTCGTCATCTTACCCTCCAATGGATTCTACTCTGATTGGTAAATCTTAATCTTTTAAGGATACACTTATTGCACCTTCTGCTTCTTCCCCCCTTCCAATTTATTTACTCGTCGTTCAAGGGCTGTCCTGCATTAATGTTTGACGATTCTATTGTGGCTCAGTTAGCTGCCCCATTTGCTCTTACTCTTGTGGGTAAGTTTGTTTTGAGGCGTCCTAATCTAGACATTTTCCTCAAGATTTTCATGAATTTAAAGCTCTATGGTTCCTTTCACATTGGATTACTTGACCCTCATCATATTGTGATTAAATTGAGCAACAACTTGGATTATGCCGGATTTTTTCAAGGAGATCGTATTACATTCAGGCTTTCTAAATGAGGCTTCTTAAATGGACACCTGACTTTGACGTCCATGAGGAATCCCCTATTTCTCCTGTGTGGGTTTCTTTCCCTAATAGGAGGCTCTACTTTTTCAATTCTCAAGTACTTTTTGGGCTTATTTCTATTCTTGGTAGGCCACTACAAATGGATCATGCCACAGCTTCGGTTTCATGGCCGTCTGTGGCTCATGTTTTGGTCGAGCAAGACTTTTCTAAAAAATATCCTTCAGAGATATGGCTAGGTTCTGAATTGAATTGTTATTTCCAAAAGGTTGAATTTGAAAATTATTCGATTTTTTGTTCTCACTGTAAGATGCACGAGCATGGTTTGAGTGAATGCTTTAAATTACATCATCACCTTAAGAAGGAAAAAAGAATTGAATAGGGCTTCTAAAGTGCAAGAGGGAAATTCATATATTCATGTTAATGATTCTTTGAATAATATTGTGGTGGAAGGTAATGGAGTTACTACCGAGGGTATTATTGATGGTAATATTCAGCCTGATCTTATTCAGGTTGCCCCCCCCCCCCCCCCCCCCCCTTTTTCTTAATTTTGTTTTCCTCTTTTGGAGGTGAATTTCTTAGTGCTCAAACCATGGATCCTTTAATGGCAATAATACCTGTTCTATCTGATGGGGAGGAACAAATGTTACATATTAACTCCAAGATTATACCCGATCAATCTTCTTCATATATTCCCTGTGATACACAACAAACTTTACCCCAAATATTTGTTTCTGATATTAATATTGATTGTCCTAATCCTATTCAATCCATGTCTGTGAATGAGCAGGTTAATGATCTTCTTAATGAAAGAGTTAATCCTTTTTTATCAGAGGAAGATTTGTCCCTACAAGTGAATCTTCCTAATGCCCAATCTGAGAGTTTTAAGGAATTCTATGGAGGAGTTGAGAGAAATATTTCTACTTTGGAAGATGGTGTTTTTTATATGGAAGGTGAGCTGCCTCTTTCTAAGGGGTATTCAGGCAACTTAAATGATAGTAAGCTTCTCTTAATTGATCATTATCATTGCGATGATTTTACAGACATGGAAGTGGATATTTTAGCTAAATGTTATGCTAGAGAAGATCATGATTTGAGCTTCTCTAAGGGTTGTGGTAAGAGAGATAGAAAACCCAAAAAATGTTTTCTTACAATCTCCTAGAAATACCTGTTTGCATACTTCACATTAAATTGATTTTTTATGTTTAACGCCATCATTTGGAATGTCCAGGGTATTGGTTTCCCTTCTTCTAAGTTTAGAGTTAAAAATTTATGTCGTATTCATAATGTGTCTATTCTTGTTTTGCTTGAACCTCTTATTGCTGTGGATAAATTACTTTGTATTGCTAAATATTTGGGTTTCAAATATGCTAAGTTAAATATTGCCAATAAAATTTGGGTTTTCTAGAAAGATTATGTTAGAATTGATATCATTGGGGACTTTACTCAAGTTTTGCATTATAACATTGAAAGTTCTAATTTCCAATGTTGTGCATCTTTTATTTATGCTGCTTCCTCTCATTATACTAGAAGAATTTTATGGGATAAAATCATTCAGTTTCATAGTATTTACAACATTCCTTGGCATATTGGTGGTCATTTCAACACTATTATGAACCCGACTGAGCATATAGGGGGCTCTCTTCCTATATATTAGTCGATGAAGGATTTCAATGACATGATTATGGAATGTAACCTCATTGATATTGAGTTTTCTGGCAATAATTTTACTTGGCATCGTGGGCACTTGTGACAAAGACTTGATAGAGTTCTTTTCAATAATGTATGGCTTAACTCTTTTGATTTGACTAAGGTTGATCACCTTTGTCGCACTCTATCTGATCATTCCCCTCTTCTTATCAAAATTAAGAATATAACCAGGGGTACTCCTCAATTTAGATTTCAAAACATGTGGTTGCAACATGAGACTTTTGTTGAGGTGGTTCAGAATAATTGGCAAGCTCCTCTTTTCCCGAATGATTCTATTTCTTGAATGAATAGAATTTGGAATAAATTGAAAAGGCTTAAGCAAGTTTTGAACAAGTGGAATCATAATGTTTTCAAATATCATTTTTCTAATATTTTACTTGTGGAAGATAGGGTTAATTCTACCGAGGATCTTTATTAGTTGGATCCCTCTATGTCCAACCTTTGTCTTCAGAATGAAGCTAAAGTGGACTTTTGCAAGCTTCAAGCTCAAGAAGAAATTTTTTGGAAATAGAAAGTTGCTGTCAAGCATTTGGCAGAAGGAGATAACTATACTAAATATTTTCATGCTTTGGTGAATAAGAAATGTGCTATTAACTGCATTAATAAAATTTCTCGTGAGGATAGCTCTGTTACTAAGGATAGTGATGAGATTGCTAATCTGGCTGTTAATTTTTTTCAAAACCATCTTAATAAATCTTTTAACCCTACCATTATTTCTAACCCGTCCATTATTCCTATATTATTTCTCAAGAGGATAAATATGGTTTATCTAAGTCTCCATCTCTTGAAGAGATTAAAGAGACTTTATTTGGTATGAATGTGGATTTTGTAGCTGGCCTGGATGGCTTTACTACTAAGTTCTTTCAAAAAACATGGCCTATTATTTTTAATGATATTTTCTCTTCTTTCATTGATTTCTTTAATGGTACTCCTATTCTGAAGTTTTTTTCTTCTACTTCTATTGTGCTTATTCCCAAGAATAATGTTGTGAATTCTTGGAATGACTTTAGGCCTATTAGTTTGTGTACTATTTTTTTATAAACTTCTCTCTAAAATCTTGATGAATCAGTTAACTATTTTATTGCCTAAGTTTATATCTCGTTTTGTCAAAGGTCGTTCCATTGCTGACAATATCCTGTTGGCTGAGGAATTTTGTCAAGACTTGGATGTCAAGGTTATAAGTGGTAATATGATTATGAAATTGGATATTGCTAAGGCTTATGATAATATTAACTGGAATTTTATTTATAATATCTTGAGTTTATTTGATTTTGATTATAATTTTATCAAGCTCATCAAGACTTGTATTGAAAGCCCTTTTTTCTCCATTATTGTGAATGGTAGGAGCCATGGTTTCATCATGGAGTCTCATGGCCTTAGGCAAAGGGATCCCATTTATCTTGCGCTCTTTATTATTATTGTGGATTACCTTTTTAGGGGCCTTGCTGATCTTTTTAATAAATGTCATAGTCTCTATTTCAGAACTTTAGGTGGTATTAAAATTTCTCATGTATGCTTTGAAGATTATTTCATTGTGTTTTCAAATGCTTCAATTAAAAGGATAGACAAAATTTTGAGCTTTTTTTATCAGTTTGAATCAGTTAGTGGTTTGGCATTTAATAAGCATAAGTGCTATTTTATTGTTGCTAAAAATGTTTCTTCTGATCGTGTTATGGATATTAAGAATCTTACTGGTTTTACTCAAGATGTTTTGCCTTTAAAATATCCAGGTATTCCATTCTATTAAGACATAAAGAAGTCTTTTCCTTTTGATGATTTAATTTTTGTGGTGGAAAATAGATTTTCTTCTTGGAATTCTATTTTCTTAAGCTTTGGTTGCTGTCTTATTCTTATTAAAAATGTTCTTTGCTCTATTATGGTATATAGTTTTCAAACCCTTTTTCCTACTAATAATGTGTGCCATAGAATTGATAGAATTTTTAATAAATTTTTTTGGAATGGTTATAGGAATAATTCTAAGATTCATTGGTCTTCCTGGAGTAAATGTTATGTGACTTTGCAAAAAGGGGCTTTAGGGTATAAGACTATGTTTGATTTGGCTTCCACTTTTTCTTACAAACTTTGGTATAATCTTAGGTCCAATGTGAGTCTTTGGGCTAGTTTTATGATGGGCTAGTTTTGTGAGTATTCTCCCTGACTTTATTATTCAACTTATTTTAAAGATTCCTCTTAACATCAACTCTAAGGATGTGTTACTCTATACTTTTACTAAAGATGGGTCCTTTAGAATTAAGGATGCTTGGCACTCCTTTAGATCTAAAAATGAGTCTTCTAAGTTTTTTAAAATGATTTGTCACAAAAGTTTCCCCTCTATGATTTTTATCTTTATCTGGAGAATTCTTCACATGCTTATTCCTACGGATAAGAATTTGAGGAAAAGAGGTTTTGTCTTTCCTTCTAAATGCCAATGATGTTACCATGTTGATAATATGCATCATGTTTTCATTTCTGGTCCTATTGTTGTTAAGTTTTGGTCTTGTTATGAGGACTTATTTCATCTTAATTTTTTTAATGCTAGGAGTTTGATTTACTATTTTCTTGATTGTTGGTTTGTTAAGTCTAAAGGCCATGTCAAAAATGTTATTGCCTTTCTTATTCTTTGGTTCCTTTGGCAAGAGTAATGATTCTTGTTTCAATGGGGTTGTTATGAATCACCAGAGAATTATCCAAAAAGTTAAGGATAAAGTGGCTTCCCTTTATTATGCTAATTTACTCTCGTTTAAGCATTTTAAGAACTTTTTGTTTAGTTTCCCTACTTTTGGTATTAACTTGGATGTGGATAAGTTGAATAAGGTGATGAGGTACATTATTTGGATTAAGCCTCACCTTAACTCTTTTAAGTTAAAATGTAGCTAGTGCTAATCTGGGTGATAATGTTTGTTGTGCTGGCCTCATTAGAGATCATAACAACACTTTCATTTTGGGTTTTGCTGGGCTAGTCACTAATGTTGATATTAATTTTGCTATTTACGTTGCTGTGCCTCGTGGCTTAAATCTCTTTACTATCCTTTCTAAAATTAGTACTGTTCTCGAGATTGGTTCTTATTTTGATTTCAATTTGCTTCATGTAAATGATGATAGCATTTGCTCCTCTACCCTATTTTACATTTGGAGGGACCTTAGGGAGATCCTTAACTCTCTTAACTGCTCCTTTTATATAATTTTAGATAAGGGGAATGTGTGTGCGCAAGCCATGGCCAATCTGGGTTGAGATTTTAATGGTTTGACTAAACTTTCTTTTTCTCAACTGCCGATTTTTATTAAAGGCCTTTTAAGGCTAGATGAAATTGGTTTATCTTATGTTAAGCGTCAATTTTGGTGGTTATGTTTTCTTTTGGCTATGGGGTTCCCCTATTTGGCTGCATCGGGGTATTCTTGCTATCTTTAATTTTAGTGGTTCTGTTCTCTTTGGTGGCTGTGGGGTTCCCCTATTTGGTTGCAGTGGGGTGCTCTCGTAGCCCCTTGGCTTTGTTGTGATTTAACTATGTTCCTTTTATTGCATTGGTATTTCGAGTCCTCTTTGGGTCTTATCTGGTGGTTTTTTGGTTCATTTTTATCCTGCTGGGTTTTTTGCTTCCTTCTGTTGTATTACTAGATGGTTTAGATGGGTGTTCTTTAGCTATTGCAGGGTTATTCTGTGCCTCTATCTGGGCTTTTTCTTAGGTGCAGGTTGTGGTTGTATCAACTGTATGACTAGGTGGTTTGGTTGGGTGTGCTTAAATTGTTGCAGGGTCTTTTCGTGCCTCTGCTTGGGATTTTACTGGGGTGCAAGTTATTGTGGTTGTCGATTTGGTTTCTTTTATGTTGCATGGTGATCTAGGTCTCTTCCTGGGCTGAATTTATCTTATTTCTACTGCTTGTCTTGTATGGTTTTTATGGTGGGAGCATTGGTGGCTGCCTTTGGCTGTATCCTTTTTGGGTGGAGTTGGGCCATGGTAGTTGGTTATTCTAGATTTTTGTTAGTTTAGCCTTGTTCTATCATTAATTTTCTAAGTATCTTCTCTATTTTGTTGTTGTGGCGGAGCCTAATCAGGTAGTTAATTTGGCTCCATATGTTCCTTTTATTAATTATACTAATATTCTTTTTATTTTTCTTCTGGACTATCCTCATATTTTGTTTAGGTCATATTACTGCTATATCCTTCTTGCCTATAAGTCTTTTTTATAGGTCATTTTTTTGGATGGTTGATTGCAAGGCCGCCATGGGTTTGGTTGCTGGGAGCATTTTGGTTATTTTTTGTTAGCTCTTCTTTTTTGGGTGCTTTCTCTTAAGCACTGCAGCATGTACTAAGGATTTCTTGTACTGATCTTTAGTGGGGAACTCGAGCTCCTAGGTTTTTCTTTTCTTTATTTGTGTATCTCTTTGAGCAGTATAGAGCTTTAGGTCCCCTTAAGGACAGTGTACAATGTTTCCTTAATTAACGCATAGGCCCCTTTGTGGGTCCCCCCCCTCCAAAATAATACAAAAAATACAAAAAATGATAAAACAAGTGAACCAAACATTTGAGGGAGCACTAATACATTTCCTATTTAACTCTAAACATAACTAAGCCCTAGGCTACATTATTCATCTCATTATTTAAAATTAGATTATAAATTTACAAATATAGTGAACAAATTCTAAATAAGAATAACAAGGATAACTAGTTGGGATAATTATTATGTCTTTTTCAAATTATAATTATTCATTTCAAAATACTTCTAGACTATATTGGCTTATCCTATATTTTAGTAATATTAAAGTATCAAAATTTTCTTTGGCTATTAAGTGATCAATGGGTGAAAGTTATTATTATTTGAGGATAAGCAAGAGTTTAAGCTGGGGGAATTTCTCTAAGTGTAAATCATGTATTATTTATTATATTTAAATATCAACAAAAATATTTTATTTTAGTTCTATTTGGATAGAAAATGTTAAAAAATGGCAAAAATTACAAGTGTTAAGCAGCAACATGATGCCATCTTATATTACATCATAATGTAGAGTTCAATCATGGTAAGGCACCTATTGTAAATCTGATTTAAGCACTGTGATTTTGATGATAACAAATATGATTGTGCCTTTTACTGCTTTCTCCTCATTCTTTGATATTTTTTTTTTTGTGTGTACTAATATTTCATGAAAATAGTCCATCATTCACTTGCAATTCTAATCAGCTTAGGACTAGGTAGACTAGTGTTACAGTCAAATTTCAATTTATTATGTATTTTTTCCCTTTTTGAGTTGTATCATGTAATTGGGTGGATATGTTTACTGAGTAATCCTGCACACACACAGGCAGAGGAAGAAAAATGTTTTTGAGAGAGCCTTTTTAAGTATATCATACTATAATATTTTGGCTTTATATTGTACGACCTTATTTCGTACTACACAATTTTAATTTGTAATGTACAATTTATTATGCTATGTCAAAACCCTATCCGTTAGAGGTTAAGAAAGATACTAGTTATGTGCTGATTATATAGTATGATTTGATTTGTATTGTATGACATAATTAAAATCTTTCATAATTAACCCCTCAATATCAGAAAATTAAATTATGAATAATTATTATGACCAATTATTATGCATGATATAATTCATATAATATGATTGTCAGTGTATGAAATTGGTCATCTTAGAGATCATACTGAATGAAATCCATTATTTTTGTATTGATTATAATGTATGATATGCAGTGTTGGATGATCGATGGTGTACAGTGTTGGATGATCGATGGTGTACAGAGTTGGCCGTGCCAAGAGTCATCCCAAATGAATCGAAGAAATTTTTATAGCTTGTATAATATGATATTTTTATTGTATTATATGAAATGTTATAAAGGTTGAATAGTTCGTCTACACCAACCTACTGGATGAGTCTAAATTATACTGGTCATACGGTACAATACGTGTATCATACTGTATGAACTGTAGACAAAACTCTTAAAAATTAGGGTTTCTTGAAGCCCACTACTTATGATTTTCTAATACTTCCATTAGAAAAACATTGGCTGTTGAGACTGTAGGAGAGAGAGCCTTGAGGGAGAGAAGAAGAAGAGCTTTGTGAGAGAAGAGAGGGACAGTTTGTGAGGGAGAAGTTGTGAGGGGATTCACAAGGTAGCTCCAAGAAAAAGTCTTTCCTAGTATTTACAAACATTTTTCTGGATTCTTTATGGCTTTGGAGAAGAAGTTCTTCAGCAAAGATCATGTTTCTTTGACCATCACATGGAAGGTAAAATAGAGTTGTGGTTATTTGACTGTCACCTGAAGGGTGGAAAAAGAGTTGTAGTTCTCTAACCATTACCTACTATTCAGCTCTAACCATTACCTAGAGGGTAAAAATAGAGTTGAGGTTCTCTACCTGTAAAAGAGTCATGATTCTCTGCTACATTGGGTTGGTGAAATAAAATCTGTACGAGCTTCTCCGCCTTGCTGTGTGAGCAAAAGGAGAGTCACTATTATTTAGTTTAATACTTCAAGAGGGAGTCTCCAAGGAGTGGATGTAGGTCTGATTGACTAAACCAATATAAATTCTGGTGTGTTCATTCAGATTATTTTTCACACTTTATATTTTTGAAATTATATGTGTGGTTGAAAAATCTAATTTATTTCATTATTGTGAAATTTACTTATTTTCGTATTCATTGTGTCGAATATCATGTGTGGGATTAAAATGTTTCAAAGAATTTTTTTCCCTAAAAAATTTTTTAAATATCCAATTCACCCCTCCTCTTGGTTTATCTCAGGATAGTTCTTAAAGGTTTAACAACCTTCACAAACTTTTAAGTGGTTTTAGGGTGGGATTAAAAATTAAGTTTTTAATTGCTTTTGACAAATGATCAATGGCTAATTTTGGAAATCGTAATAGTACAGAAGGATATTTAATCACACGGCCACATTTATTTGATAATATTCCTTTGATTTTTTTTAAATGTTCTCATGTCCATTTTTTGCAATTAATTGATTATCACAAGTGGATGTTAATTTAGGAAGGATATTATACACCTTTACATTTAGTAAATGGCATTATAATTGAAATATCCTTTTTCTAAATGAAGCATTGATGATAGAGATTTAGCCCAACTGAATGAAAAATATTTGAACTTTTTTTTTACGCTTTAAAACATGAAGATTACATGCATGTTTCTATTTGCACTACTGGTTAGGAGATTTTAGATTAACTCAGTATAGCATATGAAGGAACAAAAGAAGTAAAATAATCTAGTTTGAACATTCTACTTCATGATTAAAACTTTTTCACATGAAAACTAGTGAATCTATTTTTGAAATTTATTTTAGGTTTAATCAGATTGTTACTTCCCTACATGCTTTAGGAAGAGAACTCACTAATTATGAAAAAAGTTAACAAGATATTGCATTGCTTACCTACTTCCTATAATGGAAAAATTACTTATATTACTAAGTCTAAGGATATGAATATTTATTATATTAATAACTTATTTGGATCACTCAATGCCCATGAGAATTGAGTGAGTTAAAGACAGCTTGATGCAGGTAAAAAGAGAAAGAAGAAAATTATAGCCCTAAAGGCTAATAATTTTGATAGTGACACTCCTAGACAAGAAGATGAGGACATTATGCTAATGAAAAGGCAATCTAAAAGCTTTCTAAGGAAAAATCAAAGATGTCATTAGCAAAGGAATAAAGGTAAACCCAATAGAAATTCTAAAACTACTTCTAATATTATCTTTTATGAATGCAGGAAACCAGGGAAACTGAAGTCTGATTGCCCAAGTCCTAAAGCTCAGCAGAGCAAAGAGAAGAGTGAAGAAAAAGCTAAATTCAAAAAGGGCAAGCAAAGGATTCCGAAGGCGTTCTTATAGACTCTACTTCAAACTTATCAGAAACTAAAGCAGAAGAGAAGGTAGCCAACCTGTGCTTAATGGTAGATAATCATCTTGATCATTCTGATCAAGATGAGATATGTGAGCTTTCCTATGATGAATTATTTGAAGTTTTTTTTAAAAAAATTCAAGCTCCATATAGGAAGCTCAAGAAGGAACATATAATCATTAAATCTGACTTTTCAATTCTATAGAAGGAGCTTGAATGTATCAGGAAAGATGATTCCACTTCGAATAGTAATAATATGGCTTTGTTAGATGAATTTGACTCTCTAAATAAGACACATCTTGATTTAACGGTTGAATATGATTCCTTGAAAACATCGCATGTTGAATTAGAAAATGTATTCAAGGAAATAGAAACTTGTGCATGTAAACTTGATGGAAGTATGCATGCATTAAAACTTGTAAACTCAATTCTAGAAACTGAAAACAAATCTCAAAAAGTTTTATTAAAAGCTTACAAAGAAAACAAAACACCTCCAACACTTGCACAATTTTATAACACACCATCACAACATGTATTCAAACTTAGGAAGAGGAAACATACCCACATAAATTAATAAACCATTTTCCTTGAGTTAGATGTTTCTCTTGTGGCATGTTAAGACACATCTCCCATACTTACACTATCGACCATAGAAAACATTTAGTGTGGATGCCAAAATTGCATAATTCACAGCACATCATGCAAGCATTTCTTCCCACATTTTATAAAGTGGAAACTAATTTTTTTTTTGGGATCCCAAATTTGACCACTGATGATTTTATATGTATGCTCTCATAGATGGCCTTATAAGAGCATGTGATACTTGGATAGTGGATGTTCAAGGCACATGATTGGAGATGCAAATTAATTCATTTCGAGAGAAAGTTAGTGAGAGAAAGTCTGGGATTTCAAATTTCTATTTCGGCGGGTCTTATTTTTCGCGGCTGTTTTGGCCGGCGTTCTGCCGGCACTTTGTCGGCCGCCCGGGGGGACAAAGATGGAGCAAAGACATATAATTCCTTCGGAAGCTTGGAAGAATTACAGGTAAGGTCTGTTTGTTCCGATACTTGATTCTTCAGAGGTTTTTAATGGCGGTTCCAAAGTTTTGGAGGGGTTCAAAAAGAACTTCAAAGGTTTTAAAGAGAAACCACTGATTATCAATGAGGGGGGATTATTGGGTAAGAAGGAGATCCCCATTCATGTTCCTGGTAAAGGAAAGGATGTTATAGAGGAGGTTTATCTGAATAAGTTGGATGCTTTGCCTATTCTTGAGGGTGGTGAGAAGGTTAATGGTGGTCTGAATGTAGGAGCCTCATCATCTGCTGGATTGAGAATAAATTCTAGCATTTGTTTTAACACAAAGTCCTTGCCGTCTTCACCGATTAAAAGAGATTTTTTCTCTAATTTTTTGTTGGATAACAGTATTAAGGATGCAGTTATTGTGGATGAGGATTTGTCTCTAAAAAAGATTAATGATTTATCTGTGGAGGGTCCAGAAGTTGTTTTAACTAATTCGGCTGCAGCTGAGATCAAGAAGCGCAATGCGAGGATTCAATCGGCGTGGAGCAAAAAATCGAATGTGAAGGTAGACAATATGGAGATGGGCTCATTTTTGTCTGATGATGGTAAGGTGGTTTTTCTTCATGCTGAGAAGGAATTGGAAAATGTAAAAAGAATAGGAAAGGCTATTGTTGTGAAAATTTTTGAGGAAAATATTCATTTTCATGTGGTGAGCACAGATTTGAGAAGAAAGTGGAATAAATTTGGTAAATTCCACATCACCGGTCTGGGTCTTGGCTGGATTCTGTGCTCATTTGAGGATTCTAAAGCTGTAGACAGTATTCTCTCAGGTGGCCCTTGGTGGATTAGAGGACAGGTGGTTGGATTGGACAAATGGTTGGCCAATTTCAATCCTATGTCTCTCAAAGGCATTGCATCTCCTGTGTGGATTAGGCTACCTAATTTACCTCTTCAATGCTGGGACGAGGTAAACATTTGTAGAATTGCTTCGCTAGTAGGCAAGCCTTATCTTCTTGATGGGAACATGTTCCAGTGGAGCATAAGGGAATTTGCTCGAGTTTGTGTGCGCATCCATCTTGATATAAAACTTCCTCAGGGTGTTTGGGTGAAGGGATTAGCTGGGGAATTTTATCAAAAGGTGGAGTATGAAGGGATATCTAAAATCTGTTCTAAATGTGGCAAGATTGGACATGCTTTAAAAGAATGTGGTGATTCAAAAAAAAAGGTGGAAACTGGTTCCTGTAATGTACAGCCTGCTGGTGTGGATGGTAGTCAGATCCTGCAAATGGCTTCTACAAAATCTCATTTTGTTGGGAAAAGAATTGAAAATGATTCCTGGATTTAGGTTAAGCATGGTAAAAAGAGATTTAATAAAGTGGTTGATAATAGAAGATTGATTAATAAAAATTTATTGTCCCTATGAAGAAAATATTTGTTCCTAAGGTTGGTCTTTCTATTGTAAAGAATATGGGTAATGTGGAAGTTACAAACTTGTGTAATAACCAAGCTGAGGTTTTGGAAAGTAATCGTATTCCTGAAGCTGTTGTGAATGAAGTGATTGTGGAAGATCGTCCAGTTGTGGAAGATCATCCTGCAATTGAAGTAATACAGGGAGATACAATAGAGGTTAATTATGCTATTGAAGTTCTTAACAAATTTGATGTTTTATCTGGTTTAGATGAACCAAGTAATTTGAAGTAATTTGTTTCTGAAGAAATGATTGGTGTAGAGGACGAAGAAATATTAGTTCATAATAAAGACTTGGCTTTGAGCATCAAAGGTCGATGTGTAGAGCAGCAACCAGGGATTTTACAGAAGAATGATAAGGCACTATTAACTCCTAATGTTTATATGGTTGGAAGTCACTCTTATGAGAAAAAAGCTAAGCTTATTAAAGAGCTTAAGTCCCTTGGGTCGAGAAACATTATTCCTCATAATCGGAAGGTGGATGGTGGTAAAACTAAAAAGGTTGGGGGGCCTTCCCCCATCTTTAAATAATGACTTCTTGGCTATTTTGGAATTGTAGAGGAGCAAAGAAGGTTGAGGCTGATCTACTTATTAAGGAGGTGATCAAGGATCATAGGGTTCTCTTTGTGGGATTATTGGAAATGAAGATTAATTCTCTGGATAATAGTCATCTTATGAAATTTCTGGGCATGAATTGGGATTTTTTTTTGGTTCCTGCAGTTAGCCTCTCAGGTGGCCTGATGGTTTTATGGAAGAAGGATTTAGAAACTATCTTTATTATTGAGGCTTCTTCTCAAATGATTTTGGGTAAACTGGATGTTATTGGAAAAAGGTAGCTGGATTGTTGCTTCTGTTTACGCCAGAACAGATGCTCAGGAATGGAAGAGACTTTGGGATGATCTTGGAAGGCACTGTTCAGGTGATCTACCTATGATGGTGGGAGGTGATTTCAATTGTGTGCTTTCCCAAGCTGAGAAAAGAGGAGGAAAGAAGTTTACCTTGACTCAAGGATCTAAGGATTTTAATAGCTTCATGATTAATAATGATCTTCATGAGGTAAAATCGATGGGACCAAGGTTTACTTGGTGTAATAATAAATCTGGAAGTGCTCATATATTGGAGAAGTTAGACATATGTCTTATTAATTCCTCAGCCTTAAATATCATTCATCTTGCTTTAGTTAAGCACTTGACTCGTATAGCTTCGGATCATTGTCCGATTCTATTGAATATCTTCAAACCTGTAGAATGTTTTAATAGAGATATCCGGTATGAAGAAGTTTGGGCTTCTTATTATGGTGCAACTGCCTTAGTGAAGAAAATATGGTTGAAAAACTGCTTGGGTGACCCGGCTTCTGCTCTTAATTTGAAGTTTAAGAGAACTTTAAAAGCACTTTTTTATTGGAGTAAGGAGAAATATAGAAATTTGAACTTGTTAAGGGACATGCTTAAAAATGATATTTTGGAAATCCAATTAGAGGAGTATGAAGGTTGTATCTCTTTTTTAAGATTACAGCTTTTGAGATGTAAAATCAATGAACTCAATGTAACTTTGGCACGGCTCAATACTTGGTGGAAGCAAAGAGCCAAAGCAATATGGATGGACGAAGGTGATTGTAATTCGTCATTTTTCATGCTTTTGCGAATGCCAGTAGAAGTACTAACTGGATTAGTCATATCAAGACTATGGATGGTATTTTATCGGAGGAAGAAGCTGTGATATAGAGAACTTTCTCAGATTTTTTCAAGTTGAAATGGCAACATAGAAAATGCTCATTGGATGGATGGCCTAATCCATCTGCTGTCATTAGTAATGTTGACCAAATTATGCTTGATGCTGAGTTCACAAGGGAGGAATTACAGGTGGTCATGGAGAATTTTGAGAGAAACATCTCTCAAGGCTTAGACGGGATTACCTTCTCTTTCATAAAAGATTTTTGGAAGCTGATTAAAGAAGATGTTTGGCTTGCGGTTAATCAATTTTTGTCTTCAGGTGTTATGGATCGGTCATGGAAAGAGACTTTGATTGTCTTGATCCCAAAAATCAAATGTCCTCAAGAGCCTGTACACTTCAGATCTATTAGTTTGTGTTTGACTATTTACAAAATCATTGCTAAGATGCTCCTAAATAGATTGGAAAAAGTTATTCATAAGATCATTATGGTGGACCAAGTGGCTTTTATTAGAGGCCGTTCTCTGTTTGATCATGTGCTTTTGGCTCAGGAGGTGTTTAACAAATTCAGATGGTCCAAGGCTAGAAATGGCATGCTAGCTATTAAGCTTGACATGGAGCAAGCTTACGATAGTATGGGATGGCAAACGTTAAGGCAAGTTCTCGTTCAGCTTAATTTTCCTATTAAATTTATGGAGCTCTTAATGCAATGTGTTCTTAATCCCAAGTTTTGCATTTTGATTAATGGGAAGAAAACTGACTGGATTGAAGGGAAATGTGGATTTAGGCAAGGTTGTCCTTTATCCCCATTTTTATTCATTTTATGTTCTCAAATTTTATCTGATGCCTTATTTTCAAGAAGAAGTGGTATGGGTATTTCTATTTCTCCGTTAGCACCGAGAGTATCTCACTTACTCTATGCGGATGATATCTTAATCTTTTCGAAGGCAAAGATTAAGGAAGTTAAGGAATTGAAGAAGATAATTTCCAATTATTGTGATTGGACGGGGCAGAAGGTTAACACTTCAAAATCCATGATTCTTTTTGGGAAGTATACCAAAAGGAGAATCAAGAAGAAGATTGTTAAATAGCTCAACTTCAAGATAGTGAAGGAGATTAGTTATCTTGGTGTGATGATGACTTTAAGAAGAATGGTGGCATCGAATTTCTAGATTTTATTGGAGGCTGCTGCTAATAAACTGAATACTTGGGGAAAGAAATGTATTTCATTGGAAGGTAAGTTGGTTTTAGTTAAATCAGCATTCCTTTCATTACCTCTATTTTTATCTACTCTTTCGTTGGTTCCTTTGAGCATTCTTAAGGAGTTTGATAAGATGTGTAGAGGGTTCTTATGGAGTAAAAATAATGGTAATGCTGGGCTCCATTATGCATCTTGGGAATTACTTTGTAAGACGAAAAATGAAGGTGGTAGAGGCTTGTTTTCAGCAGTTTCTAAGATTGGTCCTCTTCGGGCCAAATTTGCTTGGAATTTTTGCATGAAGCTGCATTCCTTATTGAATCAAATCTTGAGAGCTAAGTATGGAGAAGAGGTGTGGTCGGGCATAGTGAAGAGAGGATGTTCACCTACTTGGAAGATAATTACTATGGGAGCTAAATTTCTTAAAAACATTGTTAGATGGAATGTTTCCAATGGGTAATCTATCAATTGGCTACAAGATTCTTGGATTTTAGATAAATGCATTGCTAATTGGCCTACATTTGTTAATATTTAGGACAATTCAAATTTTAATCTTAGCTCATTCATTTCTAATGGAAATTGGAATTTGGATAAGCTAAAAATTATATTTGGGGAACAGCTTTTGAAGATAATTTTAACAATTCCTATTAGTGACGACAGGAATTCAGATCTCATAGAATTGAAAGGTAAATTTTCTGGGAAATCCATTACTGCCATGTCCTTTGAAGAAGTTATGGTTCATGAGGAGGAGATTGCTCGTTGGAATTGGATGAAAAGACTTAAGTTAAAACCAAAAATTGAACTTTTTTTGTGGAGACTTTGTAAAAATGCCATTCCATCTAATACATTCATTGTGAAAAGGAGGTTAAGCAATTTTCCTGGATTCCCAAGGGGTTGTGGAGAAGATGGGATAACAGCCATTTAGTAGGAAGTTGTTCCAAGATTCAGAAAGTAGTCTCTTTACTGAATAGTTGGAGATTTCTTGTTCCAGTTTTTGACAGTTTTTTGGATTGCCTGGAAAGTCTTCAAAGGTTTGTGGGAAAGAATTCTCTTATAGCAAACCTTTTTTGTACAGCTGCTTATCTTGTATGAAAGAGTAGATGCAAGTTGGTTCATGGTGAAAAGGATGATTCAGATAATACCATTGCAGCAAATGCTATTTCCTTTGCTGTAAGAAGTAATTTTTTAAATATCCAACCAGATAACTGTGGTACTAATCAACATTTGTTGTTTTCTCCTTGGCATCCTCTTCCTCCCGGGTGGATAAAAATAAATGTGGATGAAGCTCTTAAGAAGAATAATTTGGCTGGAATTAGAGGCGTTGCTGGAGACGAGAAAGGAAGATTCTTGGTTGCTTTTGGAGTTCAGTGCTTGCATTGGAACATTACTCAGCTGGAGTTATTAGCGGTTTTATATCTGAAAAATGTGGTTCAGGATTGGATGTTCGAAGCGCAAGGAGTTATCATCGAAGGGGAAAACTTCAATATCATGAAGATGCTTCAAAATTCGGTCAAAACCTGGAAGGTTAGTAGATTGATTGATGATCATTTGGCATTCTTGCTAAAGTTTAATCAAATTGTATTTTCTTTTTCAAATAGATGTGGTAACAAATTAGCAGATATTTGTGCTAATTTGGCTTTAGATAGATCTTTTTTGTGGGAAGATCTTCATGATGTTTTGATTCCTCCTTCTTTCTTGTATTGCTTAAAGGAGGAATGTGATGCTTTAGGTGTGACTTGAGTTGTTGCTTTTGTTTCTTGTTTGGTTTTATTGCAATTTAGCATTTCTTTAAAAAAAATTAATTCATTTCACCAGAGGCTAGGGCAGGAGGAAAGGTGAAACTTAAAGATAACACCATCAGGAGAGTAGTGGGATCAAGTATAATTGGAAACTTAAAAAATTTCATTATTGAAAATGTTTCATTAGTATATGGCTTAAAACATAACCTGCATAGCATAAGATAGCTTTGTGATAAATGATTTAGCATTAAATTTTTATCTACCAGCTGCATGATTAGCTTAAATGGAAATGCTATACTACAAGAAAATAGAATTAATAATGTTTACATTCTTGATTTAAACTCTATTGAACTTATTTCTTCTTTTTACCTAAAAATTATTGTTGATGAATCCTGATTATGACATAGGAGATCCTGTCATGCAAGCATAAAAAACTTTAGAAAGGTCAAATAAAAAAACTTAGTGAGAGACATGCCCAAATTATAGTTCATTAAGGACCAGATGTGTGATGAATATCAGTTAGGAAAGCAAGTTAAATACTCCTTCCACTTAATTAAGGACATTAATACTAGTTGTGGACCTCCATAAGGAAATCACTCGGTGGAGATAGAATATAAAGGGTACGACCGCACTATCCCGTAGGATAAAATGGTCATAGACCTCTGCACTCTTCACAAGCAGACCAATTGGAGAGCATATGAGATCATACATATAATTAACAATTGAGGATAGTAGCTTTTACTTGCGCATATCAATGGATAATGATATGTATAACAAGTAACAAGATTTTCCCCATATGATACATTAGCTCGAGTGGGGTTTGATGTCGGATTCCACTTCCCACAAGTGTAAATCTCCATGGTTAATTATATCTTAAGCTAAGGCCTAAGAAGACGCTTGATTAAAGACTATATACTATTCTCTCAGATGGGATTGATATATAGGGAGGAGTTTAGGAGCTTCCTGTTTAGAGGGAAGAAAAAGGCTCAACTTGGGTTGGTCAACATGCATGGCTCATATCATCATTCAAAAGGACTAAAGTGGGGAAAAGAAACTGGAGAAAGGCAACATTGCTCTCTATGCATACAAGAGAGAAAGATGGAGGTGGCATCATCCATGTGACATAGATATGCATGGTTTATAGCCTCTAAAGAATAAAGGACTTACCCGCTGATGAGGCACACTATGAGATACGGATAGTAGTAGCCTTGAACACTAAATTTATGGTGGGTTTAGTATTCTACACACAATACTAACACCCATGTCCTAGCTAATACATTCTGAACTTATATCCTGCATGAAAAGGAAAGATAACTAACCACCTAATTATATAAAGTATGTTTTTTGGTCTTTATGAAGGATGGGAGTGTGGCTATATCTTTGAAAATTAAGGACGACATCTAGAGAGGTTCCTAATGGCCTTATACTTATGAATGATAGTATAATTTTAAGATTAATGCAATTAAAACTTGATTTTAGTTAGTTTCCAATGCAATACATGCTAATAAAAATCTCTAAATCAGAAATGCATGAAATTTTAAAAAGGCTTACAAAATTATTTTTTAGAAGACTATATTTCCCCAGGTTTAGCACCTCATCCTCATAGATTAGATTATCTGAACTCTACCTGCTAGTGAGGAAGTGTCTAAACAAAGAAAGAGAATAATGCATTAAGATGCATACGACCCTAGATGACCTATGACTTATTTCTTAGATCATTATATTTTTATGTTATTTAATTCTTAAAATTTTAATTTTAATTATGAGTAGAAAAGTTTTATGCCTCAAGAGCCTAGCGGAATCAGGCACATATACATACAAGAAAAACACCTATAAAAATATACCATTTCTATTATGCAAGAAAGTAAACACATCAATAAAATATCAACCCGAGCAAAAAGTATCCAAAAGTTCATGGCAAATGCCATATAATATACCACCCAAGGTCTATAGAAAAATAATTGTGGCCAGGCTCCACCGACGAAAACCTAGATTCTAGTCCTAAAGAATGACACAAATCTTAAAAAGGCATGCTTATCTTGATCTTTATCTTCTGGCTCCTCTATTGGTCTTCTTTCTTCAACCTCCTTGTAGTATATCCCCTAGTAGGATATCCAAACGAAAAGAAATTCCCTATAAGAGTTTTTTTTGTCTTTGGATCCTTTATATTTAAAATGACTTATTTTTAGATTTTCATAACTCTATACTTTGAATAAAAGTATATCATAAATATAAAAGAAAAAATCTAGACTCTCCTACAAGGTTATCCTAAACAATTATAATAAAATATCCCAATTAATTATATATAAAAATAAAAGTACTCAAGCCAATCATACTTAGCCAAACTCTTATTTATTTGTGGGCTAAGCAGCTGAAGCACCTGTAGCAGTTATATATAATTTATTTATTTTTAGCCTCTCCTTCTCATCATTATATAAACATGACCACATGTAAAAAATATCGTAAGTATCAAAATTGCTCCTAACCTATGGGTAATCTATTGCCCATCATATTATAATGATAATACAATAATTAAAATCATCATCATAGTAATTATCATAGAAAGCTAAAACAATAAGTACACGTGCCACATGCAAGTTTCTACATCAAAGAAACGGGAAGAAAGAAACACCTGCCTGACCTAAAGCTAAAATTCATGTCCTAACAAATAGATTCGTATTTTTTGAAATAAATAACAAATCCTAAACAAGAGTTATACATTTTTTTTAAAAAAATTTAACTTAAAGAAGAAGCTAGTGATTAAAACAAGATTGCAATAGCAATGATGGAATTTTAAATCACATAATAAAGTTCTAAAATAGAATTCTCACCAAGTAGTTATAGCAATTGTAAGATGCAAAACAAAAATAAAGTATGGTAAATGGAAAAAGCATACTAGAAGATTTATAGTAGTTCCGTTACTTGACCTATGTCCACTTCCCGGAGTCCTCCGCTCCAAGAATTTTATTACTCAAAAGTAATTCTCCTTCTGCCCCCATAGTAAGGTGGAGAAGCCTTTACACTACCTCACTTTCACCCTCCCTGGTCTGGCAGAGTACCAAACACTTTGTCACCCTCTTGGTGATGGCTATAGGCCTTCTCATTTTTCTCCCTCCAGGAGAAGGCAGAGGACCCTTTGAGGATGTCGACCTAGAAGGCTCTCCCCCCAGAGAGCTCCCACAAGATTTTCCTGGGCCACAGAAGAAGCAAGCGTGCAACAAGCTTGGAGCAACTGTATGATCCCCTAACACTCCTTCTCCCTCATAAGCTCACCTTCTCCTTCCTCTCACAAGCCTTAAATCCCTTCAAGAAGCTCCCTCTCAAGAGTTCACTTATTTATCATCTTCCTCTCTCTTAATTCAAAAGATAAAAGCATTACTTAAATATAAGGCTCCAAGAAATCTTAAGATTTCTAATTAACCATTTATGTTTGTACAGTAGATTATAGATTGTATAGTATGATCAATTCTAAATAGCTTTCATCCTGATATAAAGGAGTACAAAGATGTAACTATTTTGAACTACATCGTACAATATGATAAAAATATCATCCACTTTGATGTTGTAAACTTCTTCTGTTAGTATATGATGAACGCTGGGATGACAAAAATTCATCTCTGTTATTTATTTGGCACGATCCAACTCATACATTATGAATAGTTAAAATCTTCAGATCATCTGGTATGATGAATACATTGTCTAATATGATTAGTTTAAAAATCAAAGGATCGTCAGATTTGATCTTCAGGATGATAAAAAATAACATTAGTTCATCATATGGTATGAACGAAATGGTACAATATGATCACCAATCAATAATTAAGCTTTGATTTAATTGATTAATCATGGGGGTTAATTTTAGCAAGTATTCAAATATTCATACAGTATGATGTGATCGTACAGTACGATCAGTTAAAAATTTAATGATTTAAAAACTTGCTTAAATTAATCTAGCAATTAGGGTTTCAGATTGAAAAAGAATTGTACAGTATGATCATGATCGTACGGTATGATTAGTTCACATAATATATCCGTTTGAGCTATAATGTTTTGTACAATATGATCTTAAAAAAAATATATTTTTTCCTTTAAAAAACTCTCCCCCTATGTGTATGCATGGTTACTCAGCTTGTATATATTTTTTGAAGCCAAAATCAATAGATAAAGTGAAAATAAAAAAATACAAAGTTACAGACTCCTTCGCATCCTATTCTACCTAGTTTCGAGTCTTCTGTTATCTTGAACAGTATGTATCTCCATAAAATGTTAGTACTCACAGACAAGAATAACATCCAAAATATTCAATAAATTATAAGATAATTCAATAAACATTATTTTTCATTATCAAAATCTCAGACTAGGGGTTATAGACTGCAACATTTGGAGTTTTCTATGCAAATTTATAATTTTTAGAAGTTTAGGCCTAGTTATTGAACTACGATTGACCGAAGAGTTGACTTTTAAATTTAGGCTGATTTCTAGATTATTCATATTTTTAATAAATACTAGATTTTTATTGGAGTTGAATTCCTTTTAGTTTGCTTAATTTAGATTTTTTGGAATTAGTTATGATTTTTCAAAGTTTAGGTATTTAATGAATTATTAAAATTACATAATTATGGGTATTTTAGGGATTTTCATTTAACTGAAGTCCAAACCTCTTGAGATCACTCTAAAGGCCAAGAATGACCTAAGAATGTGCTTCCAAATGTTTGAAATTTTTTTGGAATTTTTAATTAATTAATTTAATTAAAGGGTGATTTTTAATTGAAATTAAATTAGTGTTCAAATTAAGGTCCAATTAAGGGGCTTTTAGATATAATGGTAGTGTTGATTCCCAAGACTTCAAACCTAGTTTTTCCAACTGCTTACCGTCCAATCAGTCTTTGCAATTCAATCTATAAAATTGTGGCTAAAGTTTTGTTGAATAGAATGATGGGGATCATTCCTAAAATTATATCTGAAGAACATGTGGCTTTTTTGTGAAGGGGAGATCGATCTCGGACTATCTTCTATTGGCTCAGGAAGTATTTTACAAATTAAGGCATTCTAAAGCAAATAATGGTTTTTTAGCCATCAAGATGGACATGGAGCAAGCATACGATAGTATGTGTTGGGTAACTCTTAAGAAGATGATGGTAGACTTGGGATTTCGATTCAAGTTATCATCCTAGATATTCTATCTTGATTAATGACTCTAATTCTAATTGGATTGATGGGAAGAGTGGATTTCATCAAGGATGCCCACTATCTCCATTCCTATTTATATTATGTTCACAACGGTTATCCAACACTTTCCATAGCAGAGGATCAGATGTGGGTGTTAGTATTTCTTCAAAATCCCAGAAGATTTCACATCTTCTATTTGCAGACGATGTCTTGCTTTTTGTGGAAGCTAAAGTGAGAAATATTAAGAAGGTTAGAGACATTGTGGAGGGTTATTGTAAGTGGACCGGCCATAAAATCAATTATAAAAAATCTTCCTTGATATGTGGTAATTCGGTGGTAAGGAGGAAAATTCAGATTTCTAGATTTCTGGGAGTGAAACTAGTGGAAGAATTTGAGTACTTGGGAATTAAGATGGCCTTGAGGAGATTAAAGTTAGATTTCCAAAAGTTATTGGATAAATCTAGTAAAAAGCTGAATGCTTGGGGGAATAGGTATATCTCCCTTGCAGGTAAACTGGTTTTGGTAAAAATCATATATCTTTCTCTTCCTATTTTTATCATGTCACACTCTCTCATTCCTATAAGGTCTTTGAAGGAGTTTGAGAAGCTTTGTAGAGATTTTATATGGAACAAAAGTGATGGCAAATGTGGGATTCATTATGTGGCATGGGAGTTACTGTGCAAACCAAAAAAATATGGAGGCTAGGAAGTTCAGTCAGCAGTGGCCAGGAGAGACACACTAAGAGCAAAGTTTGCTTGGAAACTTTTAGAGAAACCAAATTCATTACTGAACAGGAATCTTTTGGCTAAATATGGAGTCAAATGGTGGGATAGTGGTATGTCTAGAAGTGGTTCTTCCTCTTGGAAGATCATTTCTAATAGGTGGAATGCTATTAAAAATTATGTATGGTGGAAGGTTGGGAATGGATCCAAGATCAAGGTTTTGAAGGATATCTGGATTTTGGATAAGAATTTACTCAAATGGCCAACTTTTATAGGATCTTCTGATGATGTAACACAACTCTTGACTTCTTCATTCAAGAGGGAAGTTGGGACTGTGCAAAACTGAGCTTGTACTTTGGTAAGGAGATGCTGAAACTAATTTGTAATGTACGGATTTTTCAAGGATTACATGAAGACTGCATGGAGTTAAAATTCAAGATGTCCGGGAAATCTATCTCAGCTTTATTAGAGGAGGATGGTTTCAAAGATATGAAGGATGGAGTTCAATTTTCATGGATATATATGCTAAATTTGAATGCACGGGTGGAAGTTTTTATCTAGCGAATGTATATGGATGCTATTCCAATAGAAGCATTTTTGTACAAAAGATTAACTGATTCTCTTTTATGTCCATTTGGATGTGGTGAAGTAGAAGATGTTAACCATGTAACCACAAAATGTTTTAAGCTATTGAAGGTGATGGAGGTAATTAGAAGATGGGGGTTCCATTTACCAGAATTTAAATATTGGAAGGATTGTTTGATCAGGATGATGAGGCTAATGGATTCTAATTTGATGTTGATAACAAAACTCTTTTCAAAAAACAAATCACCCAAGATCTGTGACATGCAACAATGAAAACAAAAATAACACAAATTGACAAATAAATAAAAAATAGAGGGAAAATTAACAAAAAATAAACAAATAAAGAAATCAAATAAACACATCAACATACATGAAATACATTACAAATCCAATTTGCAGAATTATAATTTTAAGTATGAATATCAATCACACTTAATCTAGTTCTTAAGGTGCTAAATATTTTAAAAGCTAATGGTTTTGTGAAAATATCTACAATTGGATTCTCATTAGCAATATGATGTAATTCAATTTCTCGTTTAGCCACATAATCTCTAATGAAGTGTTCCTTATATCTATATGCTTAATTTTAGAATGTTGAATAGGATTCTTTAAAATACATATGACACTTGTATTATCATAGAAAATTAGAATAGTGCCAATAGAAAAACCTCAATTAATAAGTCATTGGTTTAACCAAAGAACCTATACCACACAACTACCTAAGGTAATATATTATGCTTCAACAGTAGAATGTTCTACTAAATTCTATTTTCTGCTAGACCAAAAAACTAAAGAGTTTTCTATAAATTAACAAGTTCCAAAAGTACTTTTCCGATCAATCCTACATCATACAAAATCTGAATCAGAATATCTAATGATTTCAAAAGAAGAACTGTGCTTAGGATACCAAATCCCTAAGTTTTGAGGTCCTAAAAGATATATCAAAATTCTTTTAATATCAGTCAAATATGATTCCTTTTGATTAGCTTGAAATCTAGCACTCAAACAAACACTAAACATGATATCTAGTCTGCTATCAGTTAAGTAATGATCTAATTATTCCACTAAATTTCTCTTTATCAATAAATTTTCCCTTAGATATCCAATTATTCCTAAATGAACTGAGGAACTCATTGGTTTAGCATTATCTATTTTATATTTCTTGAGGATGCCCTTAATATACTTTGTCTGACTAAGAAATGTTCCATCCTTTTTTTGCTTTATGCTAAAACCAAGAAAGTAACTTAAGTCTCTCATCAAACTCATTTCAAATTCACTACTCATTATTTTTTAAAGTGTTTAGCCTCTCATACCTAGACATAGGTTATTGTTTTAGTCCATATAGTGCATTTTTCAATTTAAACACATTATTAGAGAATTTTAAATTTTCAAAACCTAAAGGTTGCTCAACATAAATATCCTTTTGTATCACCCCATTAAGAAAGATACTCTTAATATCCATTTGAAAGAATTTAAAACCTTTAAAATAAGAAAAAACTAGTAACACCCTTATCGCTTTAAGTTTAACTAGAGGGGAATTTTTTTTTTCAAAATCAATTCCTTTTATTTGATTATAACCCTTAGCACCAATCTTGTCTTATTTCTAACCATTACACCTGAATCATTCATTTTATTTTTGAATACCCATTTAGTTCCAACAGCACATAGATCTTTAGGCCTTTCAATCAATTCCCAAGTATTATTTCTAACAAATTGATTCAATTCTTCCTATATGGCCAAAATAAAAAATTCATCAAAAGTGCTTAATTTATATTAGGCAGCTCAATCATTGATATAAAAGATGAGTGGTTATCTTCTTTGCTAAGTCTATTCCTAATTCGAACACCTTCATTTGGTTTACCTAAAATCAATACTTTAGGGTGTCTTTTAAAAAATTTCCATTCTTTAGGTAATGTATTTTTTGTTCCAACATTCTCTTTAAAATTTGTCTTTTCAATTGCTTAGGAGAACTCTTCAATATATTTTTCCTCCAACCTTGGCTCTTTAGAAATACTAGATTCATCAAATACTATATATGTGGTATTCTCAACTACTAAAGTGCTCTTATTAAAAACCCTACAGGATTTGCTAACAATAGAATATCCTAGAAAAATTCCTTCTTAGATTTATGATCAAATATTTCTAAAGGAGTTTTACCACTATTATGAATGAACACCTTATATCTAAAGATATGTAAATATGAAAGATTATGTGTTCTCCTCTTAAGAAGTTCATAGGGTGTCTTATTCAACTTGAATCTAATGTTTATCCTATTTAGAATATAATAAGCTGTACTAACTGCTTCAATCTAAAAATATCTTAGTTGTGAATATTCAACCAATATGGCTCTAGTGGCTTCTATCAAAGTTTTATTATTTCTTTCAACAACCCCATTATGTTGAGGGGTCCTAGGTGCTGAAAAGTTGCGATCAATTCCTTGTTATTTATAGAAATCTTCAAAATTTTCATTTACAAACTCTCGATCATTTTGAATTGTTAAAAATTCACTCCCTAGCTGAGGAAAAATTTCTAAATTCATCAAGTAAAAAAAAATTCTAAATTCATCAAATGATTTACTCTTATGTGATATGAATTTGACCCAAGTGAATCTTGAAAAATCATCAACAATTATATGCCCAAAAATCTTCCCTCCTAAACTTACAATGCCAACTGGTCCAAAGAGATCTATGGTATGACTTCGAATGAAAGGACTTAACAAAGTTTAAATCAAGCATGTATATATTATTTACCCTATTTGTATGCAACACATCAATTACATTTTGGCTTATTATACAACTTGTAGGAAAAAAATTAACACTATAACCTTTATCACAAAGATGACTAATACTCAATATGTTATGTTTTAAGCTTTCGACCAATAATACATTGTCAATAAAAAAATTGTTCTTATTGCCAATCATACATGTACCTTCAACTTTCTCAGTGGGATTATCTCCCAATGTAAGTTTGTTTCCATTCATTGCTTCCAGCGATATGAATTGAGTTATATCTCCAGTCATATGCTTCGAAACATCCATTGTTCATGTACCAAATGCTCTCACGAGGTTTAATTGTATGAGAGCATTTCTACGAAGTTATCAAACATTAGCCTTTGAAACCAAAATAAATTTGGGTTCACCTCTATTGGCAATGATAATCTAGATGCATATTTCATATGCTATATTTTATGCATTTTTGGTCTCCACATTAGATGTGTTCTATTATAAATTGTACAAGTGTGAGAGATATGCCCTATCATACCAGATGAAAACTATTTAATACTAGGAAAAGGATTTATGAATTTATGTAAATTATAATATCTTTTCCTAGGTTTTGAAATTATATACTTCTGATCAGGATTATAAAATTATTCAAGTGTAGAGGGTGTCTTATTTTCCTTAAAAGCTTTCAATTTTTCTTTAACATATGAGTTTTTACTTTATAGAATAACATTATCAACTTTTAACTCATGTTAAATTTGATTCGTTTCATCTATAAACACCTTACATTCATTCTTAAGATTAGTATAGGATGTTTTTCAATAAATCATGTTTCTTATTCAAATCATCAAATTCATCCAACAATATCATATGGTTGCTATCTATGGATGCATGATCGTTCCTAGGGATTCATGCTCTTTTTATAAATTTAAATATTATATGTTCAATTTAAAATACAATTTTTTGAGTTTCTTATATATAATATGTATTTTCTCAGAAACTTCAAATAATTTGTCATAGGATAAATCACATACCTCCTCTTGATCCGACTGATCAAGTTTAATTGCCATTAAGCACAAGTTTGTGACTTCCTCTTTTTCTTCTATTTTTGAGGAGTCTAAAGCTGAGTCAGCCTAAAAAGCTCTATATAGTCTTTTCTTGCCCTTCCTAACATTGATTTTGTCCTCAACTTTCTCCTTGCTAGGATTAGCTTTGAGATTCAGGCAGTTAGTTTTGATATGTTCAAGCTTCCTGTATTAATAACATATCATGTCATTTGAAACATTTGTATTCTTACAGAACTTACCCTTATTCCACTACTGACTTCTCCATTACTTTCTTCTTAAGAATCTTTTGAATTGCCTCATCATGAGTGCAATTTCTTCTTCATCCTCAGGCTGTGACTGATGACATTCTAAGTCATCCACTTTCAACATGATATTTTGTTTTCCTTTCACTTGTCACATGTATCAATCTATCTTTGTGTTACTCCTTGCTTATAAGTAATCAATGATCCAAGTAGATTATCAATAGAATAAACATTTAGGTCATTTGACTTAGTTACGGTAGTTATCTTTACATCATAAGAAGTAGGTAAATAACATAGGATTTTATTTAATTTTTTAGAATTTGTTAGTTCCTTACCTAAAGCTTACAATAATGTGATTGTGTAAAATGAGTATGCATGTTAGTGATTGTTTCATTCGGTTCACGCAAAAAAGTTTGTAGTTATGTAATAAAATGTCTAATCTGAATTGTTTCACCTCATTAGTTCCTTCATATATTATGCAAAGTCTATCCCAATTTTTTTTTCTAATTTTATAGGTTGAAACACACATATAGTCCTCAAATTTTAGGGCATAGGAAAATTTTTTAAAACATTTTATGTTTAATTGAGCTATCTTTTTGGCATCAACAAGTCTAGTGGGTCTATTGTAACCTTTATGTATTAAGATCTACATGTGATAGTTAAGTTATTCTAGAAAAGTAGACATATGAGATTTCTAAAAGTTGAAAGGAATATTATCAAATAGTGATGGTCTAGTGATCGAATATCCTTCATGAGTGTTACAATTTCCAAAACCAGCCATGATCATTTTTCAAAAATTTGTTTAAATGTTAATTTTTTAAAATAAGCTCTAATACCACTTATAAGTTTGAATAGGTTGTTAGTCCTAATAAAAGTTTCCCAAGGCTAACCAAGAGTAGGGGGGGGGTAACTTGATAATTTAAAATTTTTCTTGGATTTAAAAAAACTGATTTATGATATTTAAATCAATGATAGATTTTTATAAAAGATTTCTTAACCATAATAATCTAAAGTGTAGAAAATAAAAATGTAATAAAAAGTAAAAGAACAGATGAAAACCAAATTTTATAGTGGTTCTGTCCAACTAGACCTATGTACACTCCCCGAAGACTCCTTCAAGTATTGCATTAAATCAAAGTGTCTCTCCTTTTACACCTACAATAAGGCAGAGAAGCCATTACAAAACCTCTCTTTTACCAACCAAGTGCTGCAGAGTATTAGCATCCTTTCTCACCCTCTTAGTGATGGAAAAGTACTAACATCCTTTCTCACCCTCCTGATGATGGCAGAGTACAGACATCTTTTCTCATCCTCCAAGTGATGATAGAGTACCAATGTCCTCTGTCACCCTCCTGGTGACAGTATAGTACCAATGTCCTTTATCACCCTCATGGTGATTGAAGAGAACCATGATCTTCCTTGAAAATCTTATTTTAAAAGCCTTCAAGTAGGGAAGAATTTTGAAGAATGAATAAGAGATCCTTAACTTTAGGCAACCTTGTGAATCCCCTCATAATTCCCTCTTATAAGATCTCTCTCTCTTCACTTCTAAAACACTCTCCCAAATACTCTCCTTATCCACTCTTAAGAGAAATTCACAGTAAGATATTGAGTGTCAGTTTTTAGGATATTTATATATGAAATATAAGAAAAACTATCCATAAAACTAAAAATTTCAACTTAAACATACTCAAATTGCACATTATAATCATATATAGTCTATACAAATAGTTCAAAAAATGAAATATGATCTAATACAAACTTGATTTTATACTATGTGAGTCATCTATATGAACTGACATGGTATTGTATGAAAAGTTCAAAATTGAGCCAATTCATTTTGTACAATCCTGTACGAACCTCATTTCATACATTATGAGTCATCTATATAAATTCCACTTTGTATAGTATGAATAATTAAAATAAATCATGCTTCATATGGGACAAAAAAGGATGACCCCCATTTCATACTTTGAAAGTCATTTATATAAACCCCACGTCGATAGTTTAAAAAATGATGTATTCATAAGGGTCGAACTACTACACACCCATTTTGTACTCTTGAACTCATATGTATGAACATACATTATACAGTACGAATAGTAAAAAAAGATTTTCTAGCATGATTTGATTAACTTTGTTTTGGAGGAACTACCATGACAAACTGTTTAGTATGATTAAAAATTATATAGTATGATTAGTTTTAAAAATTTAAGTTTTGACTCACACCACCAGTGTTTGTGTGCATGATTACCTAATTACAATCACACTCTCTAAGACTCAAGAGAAATAAAAAGTTTAGTGACTTTATTACATCAAACCCTAATATACTCTATCTTGAAGCCTTTGACAGTTTGGAGTATGATTTTCCTAAAATGTTAGTACACACAAATAACAAAAAGAAAATACATCCAATATATGTTAGGAGAAATAGTAATAAAAAAAATAATATTTTGGTATCATAAAAAATAACATTATATAAATAATATTAAAATATAAATTGCAACAGAATGATGTTTGGGAACTTGTTAAAAGACATATGGACTAGAGTGCAGTTGGAAATAAATGGGTTTTCAAAAATAAAATGAATAATTCTGGTGTTGTGGATAGAAACAAAGCAAGATTAGTGACTAAGGGATATAACTTGATAGAAGGAATTGACTTTGAAGAGATCTTTACTCCTATAGCTAGATTAGAAGCCATTAGTGTGCTACTAGCCATTGCTTGCTTTAAATGATTTAAGCTGTACCAAATGGATGTTAAAAGTGCTATTCTGAATAGGGTAATAAAAGAGGATGTGTTTGTTGAATAACTCTTAGGCTTTAAAAATTCATAATTTTTTAATCATGTAATTAAAAAAAATATTATATGGACTAAAAAAAGCACCTAGAGCATGGAGTAAAAGGCTAAGCTCATTCATACTAGATAGAATCTTTGTTAAGAGGAGCATATAAACCACCCTATTTTAAAAAAAAAGGTAGGAGAAGAACTACACATTGTCCAACTGATGATATTCTGTTTGTATCTTCTGATAAAAATCTATGTGATGAATTTTCAAAAATAATGAGTAAGGAGCTTGAAACGAGTATAATGGGAGAAGTGACCTACTTTTTTAGATTTAGTATAAGGAAGAAGGATGATGAAATTTTTTTTAGTCAATTATAATACATTAAGGACATCCTTAATAAATTTGAAATGGGTAAATCCAAGCCAATAACACTCCCATGAATCCCAACGTTTAGTAAGATAAGGATTCAAATGAGAAATTAGTTGATCAAAAGAAATATAGAGGAATACTTAGATCACTTCTTTACTTTACCACTAGTGGACCTGATATTATGTTTAGTGTTTATCTCTGTGCCAACTTTTAGGCTAATCTAAAAGAGTGCCACTTGACTATTATAAAGAGAATCCATAGATATCTCTTAGGAGCCCAAAATTTAGGAATATGGTATCTTAGGCATAATGTTGCGGATCTATTTTCATGATTTATGATTTTGATGATAGCAAACACTTCTATTTCTCTATGAAGGCCTTTTCTACTAACATTTTAGGTCCACACGATGAGACTACAATTTGGAACCAACTCAAGATTGGGTAGAAGACTAGGTCTGAGTCAGTTTATACACTTTTTCCTTTCTTGAGTCTATTGTATTTATTGTGGCTTCTGATGCTTTGTAACTTGGAAGATTTATGACTGTTCCCAAGAGTTTACTGTTTTTGGTAACATCGTCCGGGATGATTTTATATCATCCTGGATGATCAGTTCAAAAGTAGAAACCCTAATTAGGGTATCCTCATTAAAGTAGCTGTCATTATGCAAAACACATCATCCTGGATGATTTTGTTCAACCAGGATGATAGGCTCAAAACAGAAAGAATCTGCCACCAGATCTATTTAGGAATTACTTTTTTTAGGACATCGTCTAGGTGGATCATCCAGGACTATAAAGAATCGTCCAGGACGATCCAGGATAATTTTTCCAAAATTTCTCTGGAATTTAAGGAAAGTGATTTTGACTTGATTGCATGGTCAAATCATCTTGGACGATCTCAAAATCATCCAGGACGATCTCAAAATCATCCAGGCTGATACGCTGGATGATTGGACATCAGACAGCTATTTTTCAGGGCGATGTTCAGGACGATATTCCACGATTTGTTCTGATTATCCAGGAAAATATATTATCATCCTGGACGATATGAATAAACTTCTTCTGATCGTCTCAAATCGTCCTGACTGATTGGGCTTAAATTGTACTGATCGTAGAGGATGATATACCTATCGTCCTGGATGATAATGTTGGCAACTTATATTAATGAGCTCATTTTGAGATCTTCTATTTAAGCTATGACATGACACTTGGTAAGTGCTTTGGCATCCATTGTAGCTTCATTCTTTTAGGGGAAACTTGAAGAGAGAGCTTGAATGGGAGTGAGGAAAGGATGGAGTTTGAGAGAGGGAGAAGATCCTATGAGGGGGGACTCAAGGGAGTGTGGAGGAGGTTCCACACGGTTGCTCCGGCAAGCTCGCACTTGAATACCGTCGGATTAAAGGCTTATCTCGAGGGAAGTTCACCAAAGAAGAAGATCTCTTTGGCGTCAAAGGACCGCAGCGACCTGCCGCACCGGGGAAGGTGGAAGTGATTTTGTAAGGGCTTCTCCGCCTAGCTGTGGGGGTAAGGAGAGCACTTGTTTTAGTGCAATACTTGGAGGTGCCTCCAAGTGTGGACGTAGGTCAAGGTTTGACTGAACCACTATAAATTCGGTATGTTCTTTCTTTATTACTTCAATTTTTAATTTCTACACTTGTTTTATTGTGGTGATATTGGTTTGGTTTGTGTTTGATTAAATATTCTTCTTTTTTCAATTCACCTCTCTCTTTATTAGCCTTGGCTAGTTTATAAGGGGCCTAACATCCTAACGAACTTTCAAGTGGTATATGAAGCGGGATTCATAAAATAAGTTTTGAAAGCTTTTGAATTTTTGATCCATGCTAAATTTTGTAATCGTACTATTGCGGAAGGTTATTCTATCACCAGACCACCTTTGTTTGAAAATTACATTTGATTTTTGGAAAATTGAATGTCTATTTTTTTGCAATCAATTGATTTTCGGCATGTGGCAAATTTTTTAAAATAAGCTGGTATTCATTACCGTCACGTATTTTAGATGGAATTAAAATGACATTCCTTTTAGTCAATGGAAAAGAGATGAACGAATCAATGCTCAATTAATGCAAAATCTTTAAATTGCTTTTCTGTGCTTTAAATTCTGAATATTTTATGTTAGTATCCACGTGCTACTACTGGTAAGAAAATTTGGGATAAACTACACACCATATACGAAGGCACTAGTGAAATCAAGCAATCCAAGTTGAATATGTTAATGCATGATATGAACTGTTTTTCCATGAAACCTTATGAGACAATCTTAGAGTTGTATACTAGGTTTATATCAAATTGTTACATAATTGCATGCTTTAGAAAAGAATTTTCAAATTTTAAAAAGTTAACAAAACTTTGTTGTCTACTAAATAAGTTTGATGCTAAAGTAATTGCTTTTGTGAATCAAAAGATTTGAATGAATATTCTGTGATAATTTAATTGGCTCATTATGCCTACGAGTAAAGTTTGGGTCAAAGACTTGTAGATGTGGTGAAACAATTTTTCTAAAAGCTGAAGATACAGAAAGAGATAGCTTAGTTGGTGATGAAAGTAAACTTGACAGGCAAATTAAAAAGCTCATGAAAGCATAAGAACAACAAAAATGAGAAAGATAAAAATGGTAAGAAGTTTAATAATTTCTTCTGACGTTATTTGCTTTCGATGTAGGAAGCCTAAACATGAAAAATCAATGCCATAATTTAAGAATTCTTCCTACAAAAGAAAAAGGTAAAGCAAAGCAAATTTTAAGCTGGAGAAAAATAAAAGCAAAAATCTTCTGGACAGACCTGGTTGTCTGAGCATCAGACCAGGAGAAGATAATGGTTAAAAGCCTTGTTTGTGTTTTGGTGTATTTTATTTTATATTTTTGTTATTTTTTGTTTTGTTTCAATTTTTCTTTTGTGTTTTTATCTTTTTATTCTTTGAATTTTTTTTCTTACTTTCATGAAATTTTTTCTCTCTGATCAACACACACATTCACTTTCTAAAATGAAAAATCTACTTCCTATTTTTTCTTGAAATCTTTGGTAAGTTGTGATTGACTTCTCTAAAACAGTCAAAGGAAGGAAACTTATGTTTTTGACTCTCAATCTCTATATCCTAAAAGAGATTATTCTACTTTTGATTTAAATCTTTTTCATATTTTAAATTAGTCTTTGAAACTAAAATTTTTATCTCCCTCCATTTTTATTATCGCATAGGATCTTTTGCAAGTTGTTGAATCTAACTCATAATTTTCTTAATCAAGAATTCATTTTATCAATAGGATGAGTTTACTTTTGTTTTTAAGATTTTAGTAAGGTAGAATATTAAAAAAATTGGCCAATGATGCCAAAAATAAAAGATGCGCAATGACGCCAAATTGAAAAATATACACAAAAGTGTATCAAAAATCAAATGATGCGCAAAGAGCGCCATTCAAATTGACAAGAGGCATAAAATGAGCCAACAAAATTTAATGTTTACCATTTTTGTACTTCTTAAAAGCTTAAGAAAACCCTTGATACTTTTGATACTTGATTTTGAAAAACATGATTCCTGATTCAATAATTCGTGCATTAACCTTCTATTAGATATATTTTATGAAAGGAGTTTTGAAAAATTAGTGTTTGTTTTTCTAATTTATTCCATGATTTAGATATTGAATTAAAAAGTTTTTGAGCCTTTTTAAAGAACTTGAGTTTGGATTATCAAATTCTGAATTTCTAACCTTTTCTGGGTTATGCGTTATAAATACAATTCTACTAAGTTTTTGATTAAAACTAAGAGGTAACTTTCTCATTTTAAGAATATTTATTTTTTCACTAGATCAGGGAACGTTTTTGTCTTTTATTCATTTTGCTTTTTGTTTGTGCCTCCTCTCTTTTTGATAATGTCAAAGGGGTAGAACATATTGTTGAATTTGTATAGATTAAGAGAAAATGTTCCTTTTTGCAAATTCAAATTGAATTATTTGCCATCATCAAAAAGGGGGAGCTTGTTGCGGATATGTTTTCATGATTTATGATTTTGATAATAGCAAAGACTTCTATTTCTCTATGACAGCCTTTTCTACTAATATTTTAGGTCCACACGATCAGACTGCAATTTTGAACCAGCTCAAGATTGGGTAGACTAGGTCTGAGTCAATTTGTACACATTTTCCTTTCTTGAGTATATTGTATTTAGTGTGGCTCCTGATGCTTTGTAACTTGGAAGATTTCTGACTGTTCCCTAGAGTTTATTATTTTTGGTAACATCGTCCGAGACGATTTTATATCATCCTGGATGATCAGTTTAAAAGCAGAAACCTTAATTAGGGCATCCTCATTAAAGCAGCCGTCATTATGCAAAACACATCATCTTGGACGATTTTGTATCGGCCAGGATGATAGGCTCAAAATAAAAAGAATATGCTGCCAGATCTATTTAGGAATTACTTATTTTAGGACATTGTCCAGGTGGATCGTCCAGGACTATAAAATATCATCCAGGACGATCAAGGATAAATTTTCCAAAATTTCTTTGGAATTTAAGGAAACCAATTATGACTTGATTGCATGATCAAATCATCCTGGAAGATAGTAAAATAGTCCAGGCTGATACTCTGGATGATTAAACATCAGACAGCTATTTTTCAGGGAGATGTTCAGGATGATTTTCCATGATTTGTTCTGATCGTCCAGGATGATATATTTTCATCCTGGATGATATGAACAAACTTCTTCTGATTGTCTCAAATCATCCTGACTGATTGGGCTTAAATTGTACTGATCATACAGGACGATATACCTATCATCCTGGGCGATAATGTCGGCAACTTGCATTAATGAGCTTGTTTTGAGATATTTTATTTAAGCTATGACATGATAGTTGGTAAGTGTCTTTGACAGCCATTGTAGCTTCGTTCTTTTCGGGGAAACTTGAAGAGAGAGCTTGAAAGGGAGTGAGGAAAGGGTGGAGTTTGAGAGAGGGAGAAGATCCTGTGAGGGGGGACTCAAGGGAGTTTGGAGGGGGTTCCACACGGTTGCTCCGGCAAGCTCACCCCTGAATACCATTGGATTCAAGGCTTGTCTCGAGGGAAGTTCACCAAAGAAGAAGATCTCTTCGGCGTCAAAGGACCCGGCGACTCCGCCGCACTGGGGAAGGTGGAAGTGATTTTGTAAGGGCTTCACCACCTAGCTGTGGGGGCTAAAGGAGAGACACTTGTTTTAGTGCAATACTTGGAGGGTGCCTCCAAGGAGTGGACGTAGGTCAAGGTTTGACCAAACCACTATAAATCCGGTGTGTTCTTTCTATATTACTTATGTATTTAATTTCCGCACTTATTTTATTGTAGTGATATTGGTTTTGGTTTGTGTTTTGATTTAAAGATTCTTCTTTTCCAATTCACCTCTCTCTTTATTAGCCTTGAGCCAGTTCATAAGGGGCCTCACATCCCTAACAAACTTTCACATAACACTTCTTTTAAAATCATAGGATATTTTAATTCAAATTTTGTAAGATGTAGAGTTGATAGGAAAAGCACTTCTAGAACATGTCAATTAATAGGACAATCCTTAGTCTCCTAGTATAGTAAAAAATAAAACTCAGTTGCCCTGTCCACTGCTTAAGATGAGTACATATCTTTAGGAAGTTATGTGGTCCAATTTCTTTAGTTAACGTAATAAATACTGGATTTAGGATTAGCTGTAGGTACCATTCAAATCTTATGTGATAACATTAGTACCATCTGTATTTCAAAAAATCCAATCCAACACTTCAGGACAAAATACATTGGCATATGACACTATTTTATTAGGGACCATGCTAAATGAGACATATAGCTACACCATGTAGCCACTGAAAATCAACTTGTCGATTCCTTTATAAAACTATTGGCCTTTGAAACCTTCAACCCCTTAAGAACCAGATTAAGTGTGATAATTATGCATGCTTGAAATTGATGCTTTCTATTTCTAATTTTTTATTTTTTATTTTATTTAGATGTTTTTTGTCTATTTATGTGTTCTTATTTTATGCTTTTAATTTTCTATTGATCCGCCTCAGTGTTTTAAGAATCAAATCACTATTCACTTCTTAAGTTAATTTTTTTTAAATGACATTTTTGCATTATTTTTATTTAGAAATATGTAAGCAGTGATTGACTCATCTAAAATAGTTAAAGGAAGAAATATTGATGACTGTTTCTCTTCCTCTAACTCATTTAGTGGTTTATTTTACTTTTTGAATCAAAATTTATTTCAAATTAAAAATTAGAATTTGAAATATATATCTATTTTATCTTCTTATATTAATATATCTCAAATTATTAATATTCCAAGTCTATGAATCTATTTCAAGTTTTCTTAATTATTTTTTTTGCATTTATCATATGGATGGGAATATGTTTTATGATTTAGTCTTTTTATATAAGAGAGTGAGTTTATCCTCTCTCTCATATTTGAAAGATAATCTCACATCTAAGAATTTTTTTAAAAGATTCAGGAAGGGAGCAAGCATGCAAAAAAAGAAAAGAGGCATAAAATAAGCCCAAAAGCTAAAAAGATGTGCAATGACTATGAAATAATTTCAAGATGCACAAAGTGCATCAAAAAAAATCAAAAGATGTACAAATTATGCTAAAAGTTGATAAAGAGGCACAAAATGAGCCCACTAAGAGTTAGCTTACCTTTTCTTTTAAATCCTTAAAATCTTAGAAGACTCATTGTGCCAACTAATATCTGCTACACTTGAATTTGAAAATCATGATTTCTGATTAATTACTTTATAATATTATTCTATTCGATATTTTTTTCTAAATGAAGTTTGAAAAGATCACTTTTTCCATCTAATTTCTTTTTGATTTAGTACCTCTAAAGTGTTCGAGCTAGGGTTGAAAAGAATGATTTTCTAACCTTTTTGAATTTCAGTGGGCCAATTCATTTCTTGCTGATTTCTTCTAAAAATAAGGTAAGTTTATCATTTACTTGAACAAATTGATTAAAAAAACCTTCTTATTTGTCTTATATTTGTTTTTCTGCTTCTGTTTTTCCTTCATGCTGTTTTCCTCTTTTTATGATGTCAAAAGGGGGAGAATTGTATTGTTATTGTTGTGTTGTTATTTATTTTTTTTGTCTATATATTATTATCATCTAAAGGGGAGTTTAGAGGAAAGCAACTTTTTAAAAATCCTAAAAAACCATGTTTTCCATCATAAAAAATGGGGAGATTATTACAAATCTGATCAAAGCACTATGATTTTGATGATAACAAATATTATTATGTCTCTCACTTATTTCTGTTGATTCTGTGATATTTTATTTTGTTTTATGCATACAAACATTTCAAAAAATTAGTGAACTATTCACTTGTAATTCTGATCAGTTCAAGATTGGGTAGACTAGGGATATTCTTTAGAAGGATTTCTATAGCATACTGCTCTTTGAGTTGGGGTTCACATTTCATACTGATGTTCAACCATCTAAAAATGTACTTTACCAAAAATTCCCAGGGTTTCTATTTTTCCACTATTGGATCCCTTACTTTAACATAATGACATGCTCCAACAAACCTTTTAGTAAATAGTTATTTTAACTTAACATAGTTATATACTGACACATTGGGTATTTCAACATACCATTTAAATGTAATGCCAGATGCACTAGTTATAAAATTTTGAAGTAGTAGAGCATTGGTGCCTCTTGTATTACAACAACTAGCTCTTGAGTGGGTTAAGTGTTTCTTTGGATTCTTCATTCCATCAAAACTTTTTCAGGAAAGTCGAATGAATCGTTTTGGATAAGGAACCAAGTCATATTCTACCAGTTAGGGTCTACCCTTAGAATAGATGAAGTACCCTTAGACTGTGCTAGAGCTTCTTTGACTAGTTGTTCTATCATTTACTTTATGTCTACTATTTTTACTATCTCATTCTATGACTTCACAACTTTAAATTTATTTTCTTTCATTACCTCATTATATTTATTACAGTGTTGCACAAAATCAAATGGAGTAGAATCTATGTGAGCTTTAATAAGAGGAACTTTAATATTTTGTAGATCATCTATAGCCGCCATTAACTCTTCCATTTCTTCTCCATTCCAGTTATATATTCATCTTTCTACTTAGCTGATCTAAAAGTCTACTAGTCATATTAGGAATATATTCTTCATCATCATCATCTTCTTCTTTCATATTTTTTATATTTACTAGATTTTCTTTTGTCTTCTTTGTATCTTACAGGGTAAATAATCATGTATCCACCATGAATACACTTTTAGACATTTCCTCATCTTGTGAATTTATTTATGTATTTTCTATAGCTTCTTTTCATCTGTTTTCTATATACTTTCTTTAAATAACTCATTTTTTATTCTATAAATCTTCCTGATATGTTGTGCGGGTCAACCAAAATATATCATTCATTGAAGAAAATTCATCTTGATATCTAATATGCTTTCTCCTTTCTTCTACTACACCTTGTTTATTAATAACATAAGCAGTAGAAGTGGAAACTATTTAAGGCTTCGAAAACCATCTTCTCATCCAATAATGAGTTTGACTAAATTGTTGGATTCAATCTTACTATATCATAATGAGAAGATGATTTACCAACTTTCGAATAATGTCGGTCAACCCTTGGTGATTGATGAGATAAAAATTAACAAGAGAATTTAGTTTTTTTTCTCCTCACTTGAATAGACTGAGGAGGATAAATTGGATTATGCCTTTAATAACTAACATATTTACTCATTTAATTATCATTAGAAATTTATTTATAATTAGATTGAAGGTGAAAGTTTGAATAGGTTGTTAAACCTAATAGATTTATCCTAAGGCTAACCAAGAGGAGGGGGGGGGGGGTGATTGGTTATTTTAAAAATTCTCTTGTTAATTTAGAAAACAAATTTTAGACTTTTATCACAATGATAAATTTTCTCAAAAATATTTTTCCAATCAAAAAATTAAAACTTAAAAATAAAAATATAGTAAAATTAAAGATAAAAAACACATAATTTTATAGTGGTTCAGTCCAACTAGACCTACATCTAGTCCATGATGACTCCCTCTTCTAGTATTTCACTATACCAATATAACTCTCTTTTTGCTCCCATAGCAAGATGGAGAAGCCCTTATAATAACCTCCCTTCCACCAACCTCAATTCAGTAGAGTGCCATCATCTTTTCTCAGCCTCTTAGTGATGACAAAGTACCAGCATCATTTCTCACTCTCTTATAAAGAACTTATAAAGAGATCTTCAGCTTTGGGCAACCTTGTGAACCCTTTAAAAATTTCACTTGAAAGATCTCTCAATCCTCACTCCCAAATACTCTCACTCTCACTCTCACTCTTGAGAGAATGTCATTTCTCACTCTCGTAGTGATGGCAGAGTACCAACATCCTTTCTCTTGCTCCTTGTGATGGTAGAGTACTAGCATCCTTTCACACCCTCCTATTGATAATAGAGTACCGGCATCCTTTCTCACCCTCATCGTAATGGCAGAGTACCAGATCTTTTCCAAAGATATTCTCTCAAGATTCTTCAAAGAAATATGGAAGAGATTTAAAGAACTTTTAAAGAGATCTTCAGCTTTGGGCAACCTTGTGAACCCTTTACAAATTTCACTTGAAAGATCTCTCAATCCTCACTCCCAAACACTCTCACTCTCACTCTTAAGAGAAAATTTGTAGAAGTAGTGTTGACAGTCAGTTTTTAGGACCCTTATATTGAAAGGATAAGAAAAACCATAAAAAAAAAAACTAGAAATTTTAAGTTGACCATCTGGGATCGTAAATTACGATCATACTTTGTATGTATGAATAGTTCAAAAAATCCTTGTATGATCCCGATGAACTACTTTTATACTCTATTTATCGTATGTACAAACTGACATCATACAATACGAACAATTCAAAATTGAATAAGTTCATCCGGTATGATTTTGTATAAACCTATTTTGTACTCTCATTATTGTCTGTACGAACCCCACATCGTACAGTATGAACTATTTAAATCAAATCATGCTTCATATGGTATGAAACATGGACAAGCCCATTTTATACTTCAGATTTTGCCTATATAAAACTAATTTTATATAGTACAAATAGTTCAAAAATTTACTTGTTCGTATGGGACGAATAGGTACGTAGCCATTTCATACTTTGGACATCATCTGTATGAAACTAATTTCATATAGTATGATCATTTCAAAAAAATGGTGAGTTTGTTTAGGATGTACTGGTACATATCCATTTCATACTCTAGACATCATTTGCATAAATCCAACTTCGTATAATATAAATAGTACAAAAGAAAATTCCATGGCATGATTCGATTAACTTCTTTCTAGAAGAACACTTAGGACAAATCATCTAGTACGATTTAAGAATTGTATAGTATGATTAGTTTTAAAAATACATGTTTTGACTCACTCCCATAATGTGTGTGTACACGATTATCCAATTACAACCACACTCCCTTAGACTATAGAAAAAATAGAAAAAGTACAGACTTCATTTACAAGAAATCCTAATCTAATCTGTCTTGAAATCTTCGACAGTCTGGAGTATTATTTCTCTAAAATGTTAATACACATAAAAAACATAAATAAGATTTTTCCAATGTATTAGGAGAAATAGTAATCAACACAATAATGTTTTGGTTTCAGCAAAAACTCACATGATATAAAAACGTAGTTTTGATCACTAAGTGAAAAAATTTTCTCCTTTTTGATGATGAAAAAGTAATTATTATTTGAGATAACAATTAAGGCAATTTATCTCCTAAGCTCCTCCTAAATGAATGACCAATTTAAAGCAAGGTGTTCCCATAAAAAAAAAAGACAAACCTAAAATTAAAAAGAAATAAAAAAACTACTAAAAAAAATAACATGAACAAAATATATACACATTATTACAATACAACACATACGTACACACATATATCAAACAACATACATCAAGCAACAATAAACCATCAAAAACATCAAATAATAACTAATGACTCCCGCTTTTGACAACAACAAAAAGAGAAGTACATCTTGAAATGAAAAGTTTATATAGATGAATCAAAATAGTCGATGAAGAAGAATATTTTAAACTAATTACAAATACAATATTAATTTCCTAATGCTAAAATAAAAATTCAAATTTTAAATCAAGGAACAACTAAGATAAGAAAAGTCAACCAGGTTCATTGTTCATACTAGGCAAATGAAAATAAAAATTATTATCATAAAAATGACAAAATAAAGTTTAATTAATTTCTAATTCAGTAGTGAATATTTCATCAATTATGTAGATTTGGATAAGAGATGAAATGATAAAGAAAGAGTAATATAGATTTTTTGATTGGCAGCATTGCACATCTTTTCTATTTTTGTGACACACTTTGTGTATCTTTTCAGTTTGGGCTAATTTTGCGCCTCTTTTCACTTTGGTGAATATTGCACATTTTTTTAAACAAGTAGCACATTTTTTTCATCTTTTTAAGTTTGGCATTCTTTGTGCATCTTTTGATATTTTTGGTCTTTCCAATATCAATAAATCTTAACTCAAATTTGAATAATTAACAAAAATTAACACATTAAAAAAGAAATAAATAAAAATAAGACATTAATCTTGCAATAATTATAGCTAGGTAATACTTGTCTATAAGAACATGAAATTGACATTCTATTCTATTTCCAATCATAATGTAATTTAAAATTTTAAGAGATAAATTTTTACAAAGAAATTAATTCGAAGAGAAAAATAATTTAAAATTTCATTGTAGAGATCAACTATAAATGACTTCTCTCTAAAAATGTAAACATTTTAAGAAGTGAATTTTGAATGCATGTCAACACAACATTCCATCATTTTATTTATCAATTGAAACACATACAAACAACAACCATCTAACTGGAAACTAAAATCACAAGAAGGCATTCAAGAATTAGTACAAAAGTCTCATCAATAGGTACAACTCAAAAGTACAACTAATATCCTAAGGGGCCTTGATCTAGAGGTCGTGGAGGGTTTACCATTAGAAAGTAACTACTGATCGTAGTTATATTAGTGTTGACGGAGTTGAATTACCCTTAGATCCAACCCATGTCCTCGTTGTATCTAACATCATGCTGGTTTAGGTGATTCTCAATTTGATCAAAGCATTGATCAAAATAAGTTTCCAGTCTGTTGAAACGCTGGACCATTTTTTGTAGAAATTTTGATATGGTCCAAGTGTAGGTGCTGGTGCTGGAGCTAGGGCTCGTTCTTCTCACTTTGAATATTCTCTCTTAGAACTTTGATCCCGACCAAAAAAGTTCCCAAAAAGAGGCATTGGGAATGAAAATGGGAAGTTCAGTGGGTGGATTAGGATGGATTAGGTTATACTTTTCTCTAAAATATAGGCAACTAAGTATCCTAAAGCCATATTTTCATCCTCTTATTGTAAGGAAGTCTAATATCAAAAATTTTGTAAATGTAGTCCATGATAAGTTGGGCTTCATCAAAAGGAGTTTTAGTGATTATCAAGTATGTGATAATGGACAAAAAAGGAGTCAAATTTATACGATCACTAGCTTTGTGAATGATAGAGGTTCTTAAGTAATGCTGGATGATCTTGACATTCTGATTAAGAGTATACACATGAGACATATGGATTACTTGGAAAAACCTATAAGAGTTTGGTTTATTTTTGACTAATCAAAATATGCTCTAGAGGTTAAGGTGTGTGCTCTAACTCCATGGGTTCCAAGGTAAAGGAAGTTGCCTAGATCTTTCTTAGAGATTTCAACTCGCAGCTTAAAGATGAAAGAGGTAATCTTGGTGTGATCTTGGTTTACCTTCATGTTTACAAGAAAAATTGAAAAACCTTCATGATGGAAGGTGTAAATTAAGGTAAGGATAAAAGAAAATTTGGTTAAGGAAAATAGAGGCATGATAAAAAAGTTGAAGTCACTTTGAATGAGGAGTCAAGAAGGGGTAATTTTAGATGCAAAATATTGATCAAAAGCTTCCTCATTCTCCTTAAAGAGGAAGTTATCATCTCTACTAGATCGAGAGCATGAGCCCTTAGAAATGCGAGGTCGTTTTCTACTTGGCTATTCCTAAGGTTTGGACACAATTTATTTGAAAATAAATGAGAATGTGAAGAAAAACTTATCCAAGAACTTTATATTTAAGGAAAATTCGTATAGTATGAAATTAATATCGTACGTACATTTTTAAAATCGTATGGGACAAAAAATATTTTGTACATATGAATAGAAATGGCAAAAAATGAAACAGCTTTTCATAAAATACCATTCTCGAGGCATTATTTTGTACAAGCTTTTTGACCAAACGATCATATAAATGAACACCTGTTTGTCTAGGATGATTATAATATTAAATAACATTTTAAGACAGTTGGGTTCATCCACATTAGAAACTGACAATAGGATTGTACAGACGAAATGCAATTTTATATGTATGATGTGATAAAATAACTGAATGTTTGAAAAATCATCCCCAATCATACAGACAAAAAAGTATAAGTCGTATAGATGAAGATGACATCATACATTTTGATATTCATTGAAAAACTAAGTCTTTCATACTCAACATAAAAAAATTTCATGTATACACTAAATAATATGTAAAATACAAAAAATTTGTACAGTATAAAGAGAACACTTAAAATAAGACATAATAAATAGAGAACCATTTCAAACACCAATTACTTAAGATTTGATGATATGATACCAATAAAAATAAAAACTAATAAGCACAAAACTAATAAAAGAAAAATAACCAAAAAACAAACAAAATAAGAAACATACAAATAAACAAACAACCTAAGAAAATAAACAAAAACACAAATACATTACAAATCAAATTTACAGATATTCAATTTTAAGCATTTAGATTAATTATATCTATTCAAGTTTTTAAGGTGCTAAACATTTTAAATGCTAGTAGTTTTGTGAAAATGTCTTTAAGTTGATTCTCAATTGCAACATGGTGTAATTCAATTTCTCCCTTAGCCACATGATCTCTAATGAAGTGATGCCTAATGTCAATATGCTTGGTTCAAGAATTTTGAATAAGATTCTTTGAAATGCAAATGACACTTTTATTATCACAGAAAATTAGAATAGTGCCAATAGAAAATATTAAGTTAATTAGTTGTTATTTAACCAAAGAACCTATGCCACACAACTACCTAAGGCAATATATTCTACTTCAGTAGTAAAAGGGGCTACTGAATTTTATTTTTTGCTAGAACAAGAAAATAAAGGGTTTTCTATGAATTGACAAGTTTTAGAAGTACTTTTCCAATCAACCCTACATCTTGTAAAATTTAAATCAGAACATCTAATAATTTCAAAGAAGAGTTGTGTTTAGGATACTAAATCCCAAAGTTTTGAGTTCCCAAAAGATATCTCAAAATTCTTTAATTGTTATCAAATGGATTCATTTAGATCAGATTAAAATCTAACATATAAATAAACACTAAACATGATATCTGTCTACTAGAAGTCAAGTAAAGAATTGATCCAATTATTCCTCTACATTTCTTTTGATCAACAGATTTTCCCTTAGAGTCCTTATCTAATCGCAATGAGGAACTAATTAGTGTACTTTCTTATTTAGCATTGTCCATTTCATATTATATCTGTCTATTAGCAGTCAAGTAAAGAATTGATCCAATTATTCCTCTACATTTCTTTTGATCAACAGATTTTCCCTTAGAGTCCTTATCTAATCGCAATGAGGAACTAATTAGTGTACTTTTTTATTTAGCATTGTCCATTTCATATTTTTTATGGATATCCTTAATATACTTCAATTGACTAAGAAAAGTTCCTTTCTTATTTTGCTTTATGCTAAAACCAAGAAAATAACTCAAATCTCCCTTTGAACTCATTTCAAATTCACTACTCATTATTTTTAAAAATCATTACAAAGATTTTTATTTATAGATTCAAACAAGATATTATTAATATATATTTAAACAATGATAATATCATCTCCTATCATTTTCAAAAAGAGAGAGGTGTTCACACTTCCTTTCACAAATGACCTTTCTAATAGGAAAGTGCTTAACCTCTCACACTAAACCCTAGGTATCTGTTTTAGTCTATATAATGCTTTTTCAATTTAAATACATGATTAAGGAATTTAGAATTTTCAAATCCTAGTGGTTGCTCAATATAAACATCCTCTTGTATCATCCCATTAAGAAAGGCACTCTTAACATCTATTTGATATAATTTAAAACCTTTAAAATAGGCAAAGGTTAGCAAAACCCTTATCAATTCAAGTTTGGCTACAGGAGCAAAAGTTTCTTCAAAATAAATCCTTTTTATTTGATTATACCCCTTGGCCTCCAAGTTTATAATCACAACACATGAATTATTCTCAGTTTAGTTTCCTATATGTAGTATGGATTTTCTCAGAAACTTTAAATAACTCATTGTAAGTTACATTATATACCTCCTCTTGATCCGATTGATCAAGCTTGTCTGCCATTAAGCATAAGTTTGTGACTTCCTTATCTGCTTCTATTTCTGAGGAATCTGAAACTAAGTCTGCCTAGAATGCTCTTTGTAATCTGTTCTTACACTTGTTAACATTAGTTTTCTCCTCAACCTTCTCCTTGCTAGGATTACCTTTGAGATTTGGGCAATCAGCTTTGATGTGTTTAGTTTTCTTACATTTATAACAAATTACTTCATTTGATGTTTTTACATTTCTGTGGAAATTACCTTTATTCCATTGCTGACATCTCCTTTACTTTCTTCCGAAGAAACTTTTGAATTGCCTCATCATTAAGGCAATATCATCTTCATCCTCAAGCTGAGACTAATAACTTTCCAAGTCATCCACTTTCAACTCAATATTTTTCTCCTTCGGCTTGTCACCTGCATAAATCTATCTTTATGTTATACCTTGCTCATAAGAAATTATTGATCCAAGAAGATTATCAAAAGAATAAATAATTAGGTTTTTATATTCCATTATGAAAATAATCTTCGCATCATAAGCTATAGGTAAACAACAAAGTATTTTTTAACTTTATCAGAATTCATTAGTTTCCTATCTAAAGCATTCAATAAAGTGAATATCTATATAAAACGAGTATACATGTCAATGGTTGTGTCATTATGTTTCATGCAAAAAAGTTTGTAGTCATGTAATAAAATATTAAATATATATTGTCTCACTTCATTAGTTCCTTCATAAGTTATGCAAAGTCTATCCCAAAATTATGTTCTAATTCTACAGGTTTAAACATGCATATAGTCCTTAGATTTTAGTGTATAAAATAAATTATTTAAGTATTTTGCATTTAACTGAGCTAATTCTTTTTCCTCTACTATCCAATCAATAAATGGTGTTTCAGTCCTAACACCATCAATAGGTCTAGTTGGTCTAGTGGAACCTTCCTGTACTAAAATCTATAAGTAATAATCAAGAAATTAAAGAAATATAGACATACAGGTTTTCCAAAAGTTAAAAGCGATGTTATCAAATAGTGGTGGTCTAGTGATCAAATATCCTTCAAAAGTGTTACGGTTTCCAAAAGTAGCCATGATCATATTCAAAAATTTATCTAAATCTTAATTTTTGAATATAGGCTCTAATACCACTTGAAAGTCTGAATAAGTTATTAGACCTAATAAATTTGTCTCATGGCTAACTAAGAGGGGGGTGAATTGGTTATTTAAAAATTCTCTCAGTAATTTAGAAAATAGATTTTAGATTTTTATCATAATGATAATTTTCTCAAAAATATTTTTCTAATGACAAAATTTAAAATTGCAAAAAATAAAAAGTGTAATAAAAGTAAAGATAGGAAAATATAGAATTTTATAGTGGTTTTTTCCAACTAGACCTACGTCCACTCTATGAAGACTCCCTCAAATAATACTTAAAAATTTGACAAGGATGTTAAGACCATATGAACTAGTCCCAAGGCTAACTAAGAGGGGGGTAAATTGGTATTTAAAATTTTCCCTCTTTTGATACATTTAACCGAAATTAAAATTTAATGAATTTTTATAATAAGTTTTTCAACCACAATTTTAAAATACTAAATTAAATGCGGAAAATAAAAATTCAATGGCTATCAAATACACTAACTTATAAAAATAAAAGGTCTTAAATAAAAGAGCTCCAAAATAGCTCTTAATTGTAACAAATTAACTTTATCATCTAGGATGATATAAGGATTATCCAGTATAATCAATACAAATTATGAAGTATCATCCAGAACATTACCCTGAATGCATATCTGGATGATGAAGAAGTAAATTGATTGTTCGAGATGATCTCACAATCGTTCGGGCCAATTAGTACAAAAAGGCACATATCGTATAGGGCATCACTCTTAATGGAGCCTTGCTGATTATAGATCATCCAGAAAGAACTAAAGTTTGTGAACTGATCGTCCCGGATGATCCTGTACTCATCCAGGATGATATGATTGAGTAATCAACCCATAATTTATTTCCTTAATTACCAGATTAATTTAGGCAAAATTGTGCGTTATCATCCAAGACATCGTTTTGGACGATGTCCACAAATAACATATACTTAAATTATTTTGGCAGCAGATTCTTTCTAACTTGAGTCTATCTTCCTGGATGATGATAATATTATCTAGGATGATTTGTTTATTTGTAGCTGCCTTAACTAGGATGCATTAGTTAGGGTTTCTATTTTTAATGGATCATCCAAAACAATTTTTGGATCATCCCGGATGATGTGATCAAAACAAAAACCACTAAAAAAGAGAGAATTTTTCTAATTGTATGTGTGTAAGGTTACTAAGAAAACATATACCATTATAGGACATGACTCAAGAAATAAAAAAATACATCTATGAATATTACAAATAAAACTTATTATCCCAAATCTTAAGACTTGAATGGTGCATCATAATCCTGAAAAATTTGTATACACACAAACAAAAATACAGGCAGACAACAAAAAGTGAGCCATAATATTTGTTATCATAAAAAAATATAAACTCAAAGGCTCGAGTTGTAATAATCTCCCCTTTTTGATGATGACAAATATCACTTGTTGAATTTACAAATATTGAAAATATTTTCTCTTAATCTTACCCTCACTAGAATAAAAAATTAAAATTAGGGGAAAATTAAATTTTTGTTATTTTTATAATTAAAAAAATAAATAAAAAGTTACACAAAAAATAAATACAAATACAACAATACATTCTCCCCCTTTGACATTATCAAAAAGAGGAGGGAGGGGCACAAATAATCAAAACAACCAATAAACTATTAAAAATAAAATGATCCCTGCTCAGTAAGGAAAAAATCAAATTTTTTGAAAATGAGAAAGTTACCTCTTGAATTTATTCAAAAAACTTAGTAAGGAATGATTTGACAACTCATAACCCAGAAAAGGTTAAAAATTCAGAAATTATTAATCCAGGCTCAAGTTCTTTTAAAGGCTCAAAAACTTTTTAATATAATAATTAAATCAAGGAAAAAATTAGAAAAAGAAATAATAATCTTTTCAAAACTCCTTTCATGAAATATATCTAATATAAGATTAATAAAAAAATTGGTGAATAAAAAATCATGATTTTCAAGCACAATTATCAAAAATATCAATGGATAAAGGGCTTTCTTAAGATTTAAGAAGTATAAGAAAGGTAAACTTACTTTATGTGAGCTCATTTTATGCCTCTTCTCAATTGTTTGGAGCACTTTGTGCATCTTTTAATTTTTGATATACTTTATGTATCTTTCTCAATTTGACATCATTGATCATTTTTTTAATCAAATATGTCACATTTATGAAATTTTAAAAACTA
>NW_021319981.1:0-1065 GCF_001605985.2 Dendrobium catenatum | reverse complement strand
TGTAAGGGTGTATGCTTACCTAGTAACCTTACACATAAACAATTAGAAAATTTATATTTGTTTGTTAGTGGTTTCTATTTTGATCACATCATCCATGATGATTTGTTAAAAATAAAAACCCTAATTAGGGCATCCTGGTTAAGACAGCCACAATAGATCAAATCATCTTGGACAATATTATCATCGTCTGGGATAATAGGCTCAAATCAGAAAGAATGTGTCACCAAAATAATTTAGGCATATGTTATTTTTGGACATCATCCAGGACATCATTTTGGACGATGACGTGCAATTATGCCTAAATTAATATGGTAATTAAGGAAAGAAATTAAGGGTTGATTGCTCGATCATATCATCCTGGGTGATCGTAGGATCATCTCGGACGATCAGTTCATAAACCGTATTTCTTTTTGGACAATTTATAATCGTCCAGGATTCATTCAGGGCGATGCTCTGGATGATATATGCCTTTTTGTACTAATCTATCTGAATAATCGTGAGAACATCCTGGATGATCAGTTTACTTTTCCATATTTTAAAAATACATTCAGAACGATGTTCTGGATGATACTCCATGATTTGTACTGATTGTACAGGACGATCTATATATCATCCTGGATGATAAAGTCAGCTTGTTCAATTAAGAGCTATTATGAAAATCTTCTATTTAAGACTTCTTATTTTCACAAGTTAGTGTCTTTGGCAGTCATTGAAGCTTCATTCTTCTGGAGAAAACTAAAAGAGAGAACTTGAAAAGGAGAGATGAAAGAGTGGAGTTTGAGAGAGGGAGAAGATCCTTGGAGGGGGTTTCAAGGGAGTGTGGAGGGGGGTTTCACACAGTCAATCCAAAAAGCTCACACCTTAGTACCATCAGATTCAAGGTTCATCTTAAGGGAAGTTTTGGGAAGAAGAATATCTCTTTGGTGTCAAAGGACTCCTCTACTCCACTGCACCGAGGAAGCTAGAAGTTATTTTGTAAGCGCTTCTACACCTAGCTATGGGGGCTAAAGGAGAGACACTGAGTTTATTGCAATACTCGGAGGGTGCCTCCGAGGAGTGGACGTA
>NW_021319980.1:3475-6768 GCF_001605985.2 Dendrobium catenatum | reverse complement strand
GTGTCGTAAATATCAAAGGGCAGTTCAAATTTGAGGTGAAGGTGCGCGCTATGAAGAAAAATTAGCCTCGTCAGTGGCGAAATGACGTCCGATCGCAGAACGGATGATGTCGTTGCGTCCGGAACGTTGTCAACATTAAAAGTCTACATCTTATTTGATTAAATTGAATCATTTGGGGTGGTGTCGTAAATTTCAAAGAACGACTCAGATATGTTACGAAGGCACGCATTACGAGTGAACTAAGCCTCGTCGTCGCCTAAATGACATATGATTGATGAACGAACAGCGTCATTGTGTCCGGAACATCCCCGACATTCAGAATATACATTTTATTTTATTAATTTGGATCATCTGAAGTGTTAAAAAATTTTAAAGGCAGCTAAAACATGATGCAAAGGCCTGCGTTACGACGGAAACAAGGCCTCGAAAACACTCGAACGACGTCCGATCGACAAACCGACAGTGCCATTACGTTCGGAACGTCGTCGACATTCAGAATATACATTTTATTTAATAAATTTGAATCATCCAAGATGATGGTGAATTTTGAGGCGATCCGCATATGATCCAAAGGGATTCATTACAAGGGAAACAAGGTCTCAAAAATACTCGAATGACGTCTAATCGACAAACGAACAACGCCATTGCATGCGGAACATCATCGAAATTCATATTCTACATTTTATTTATTCAAATTGGATCGTTTGATGATGCGTCGTAAATTTTCAAGACGATTCAAATATGTTGCAAATACACGCATTTTGAGGGAGATTAGTCTCGACGATGATCAAACGAAGTCCGATCGACAAACGGACGGCGCCATTACGTCCGGAACGTCGTCGCCATTAAGAGTCTACGTTTTATTTGATCGAATTGGATCATTTAAGGTAGCGTCGTAAATTTCAAAGGTGATTTAAATATGTTACGAAGGCATGCGCTACGAAGGAAACGATGCCTCGAACATGCTCGAACGACGTCCGATCAACAAACGGATAGGGCCATCGCATCCGGAACATCGTCGACATTCAAGATATATATTTTATTTAATAAATTTAGATCATCCGAGGTGGTGGTGAATTTCTAGGCGATGCAAATATGTTATAAAGGCCTGCGTTACGACGAAAATGAGGCCTCGACGATACTTAAACAACGTTGGATCGAAAAACGGATGGCGTCGTTGCGTCTGGAATGTCATCGGCATTAAGAGTCTGCATTTTATTTGATCAAATTGGATCGTTTGACGTGGTGTTGCAAATTTCAAAGGCGATCCAAATATGATGCAAAGGCACGTGTTACGAGAGAAATTAGCCTCGTCGATGATGAGACGATGTTTGATCGCCAAACGGACTACGCCATTGCGATCGGGACATTGGTAATACCTTAAATGCATTATCAATTTATCCAATTTTGATGTTCGACGAATTCGACACGTTAAACGAGACAATCGGCATACAAAATGAAAAAATAGAACGCAAATCAAGGTGATTTTAATTTGATTTATGGAGTTGTGCCATTTCTAATTAATGCGCAACGACATATCACGAATAGAGCTGATACCTTAATAAAATTTTAATAGAGTATATGTGCCATATAGAGAAAGAAGTCAGATCAGAAATTTAATGCTATTAATATTACTTCGTTCTGTCTTTCAATCCGGCACATCACAAGCTGGCTTTGGCTTGTCTTCAGAAACAAAATAAGTCTCGTAATATTTAGATATACGAACCCCAACTCCCTTCCTCGAAGATAACTCCTACAGCCTTACTTAACTCTCCCACTCAGCTCTTCCTCCACCTCTGGCCCTCATGGAAGCTCCTCATACTGGTGGCCTGTAGCCGTCTTCAAGCTCCCTTCTTCCAACCTCTTCGTGCCTTACCCATCTAAAGCAAGAAGCCCTCCTTCTTCACGCCAAAGTCACAAGCAGACGAGCCACTGCAGCCACCGTCCAAGGCCCTTGATCAGGTGAAGACCTTCCAAATCAAGCAGCAAGCACCGCTCAGCTCTCCACTTCAAAACCAAATTCCACAAGAATCTGCACTCAATCCAGCCTCCCTACCATGGCTTATTCCGAAGTCAAGAAGCCCAGGTAAGCTCCGCTCAAGGCCAAGCGTCGCCGAAACCTCAGTCTAGCCGGATCCACCTTCTGCAGACCTCACGTGTCTTCCTATCCAGCCACCTCGTCAACTCTTAGCTTCCCCATATGAAATCAAACTCCGGCTTTCAAAATACCTGCTGAACTCCCACGTCAAAGCCACACATTCGAAGCTTTTCAGACCTCTTGCTTTGTCCGACCCCGGCTACAGCACCCTAACCCTTCATCTTCAACAACCAGATTTTGAACAAGCACGAGTACTATGCTATGTGATCCCATGTTTTAATGCATAGCCACCACCTTCGAGGTTACTGTCTTCCATTTGTAGGAAGCTTTGGATGGAGATTCAATGCAGAAGCATTAACTCAACAGATCCGCACATAGAAGCTGCATGCAAGGATTTAATGTCAATGGATTGGGATGAAATCCCATGTTCTGTTGTCAATGAAATAAACAAGTCTTTGTCTAAGACTACTAACGATACCTTCAAAAGAATCAAGATCAGATCCTGCATCAGAGTCAAAATCTCATTGTTCACTCAATGAGACAACATCTGAAAGATTCCAGAAAGATGAGGGAGATCCTATACTGAAATCAAACAGCTTCTATATCCCTACAACTGATTCAACAGTTGGAGATCATGATGTTCTTGTGCTCTCAGTCATGAGAATATCACTACACACACCAACTTTCAGCCAACACGTTGAATCCGAGAAGAGGTAAAGAGATGCAGCTCTACTTTACCACATTATGGATATCCAATGTTATCTGATCCAGACAATGAAAATTAAGTATGGTATTGCAATATGGGTTGCTCTTCTTTTAGCCTGTCATATTCAGAAGAAGTTGGAACTACGTGAATATGTTGTGGAGAATATACTCAAGTTGGATCCACATGATTTTGATGTTTATTCATTTGTTTATAACATGCATGCTTCAGCAAGGAATTGGAATAAGGTGTAAAAAAAAAAAAAGAGAAATAGAGAGAGAGAGAGAGAGAGAGTATGTGTTTGTAAAAAAAAAAAGAGAGAGAAAAGGAAAAAAAAGAGAAAAAAAGAAAGAAAAAAAAAAGAAAAAAGAGATTTAAAATATATATATATATTTGTCTCAATTTTTGAACCGTTTCTCTCTCCTACCTCGGCATGCGTGTCGAGTCGGTGGCCTGCCTATACACGTTTTTCTCTAGCATGGTGGGAAGGGC
>NW_021319980.1:0-3375 GCF_001605985.2 Dendrobium catenatum | reverse complement strand
AAGGAACTGCTTATTGCAATGTTCTATATATAGCTACTTTTCACATTATTTAGCTCCTCATGCACAGACAAATCTACAGATCTTAAAATCTTATTTCCAAAAATGATTTTTGTTTAGATATTCTCTTTAGAATGCCTCAATTTAATCCTAGAAAATGTTTTACTTTATTATTTTGATTTTATCTGACCTCTATCTTAAAGGTCAAAACTAATAAGTCGATGTTAGGGTGTGATCGTCTACAATAATATCTTCACTCGGATGTAACTTTACAATCATTGCATCTACGCATTTAATTTTCGTAATAAGAATAATATCAATCTGGGGTTGTATGTATATTCCATTTTTATAAGCTGATGAGAATGCTCATTTCTTTGCAGTAAAAAGGACTTTGATGCAATTAAAATCATAAGCTAAACAAAAATCCAAATTGTCTTGGGCCACCTTCATTGTATTCGAATCCATGGTCACAGAATGCTTTAAATATGTTACCCTCTCTACCAAAATATCCATTTAACATGCTCCTCCACAGAACTTTCTTCAAGGAGGTATTTTTGTATTCTCTCATTCTGAATTTGGTACATTTCAATCTTTAATTTTGACTCATATCCAAACCTACTTGAGGACATAACCAAACACTTTAATATTACAATCTTATCACGTATACATTACAATCTTTTTACAGCTTATCATCTCTAATCATCCATCCATTAATTTATTATAACATTAGTCCTGTTAACTCTTTCGTATAATAACACATACAACCATTTTCTAGATTACAGAATTACAAAAAAAAAAAAAAAAGTGATTCGATTGTTTAAATAATATCATTTAAAAAATAACTACCAACCATTGTAGTTTCTCATATCTTTAATGAATATTTAATATAAGATTTCAATAAAAGTAGTAATTAGTTTTAACAGCATGTGAAAGAAAGTTTGTTTGATTTTGAAAATGATTTATTCAAAGTACATTACCAGACAAAAGCTAAAATAACAAATAAGATGAAAAGGAGAATTTGGCTTGCCGCACATGCTGAGATTTGGTTGCACGACAGCATGATTAGGCAAAGCATGGAAAGAGGATGCCGCCTAGTAGTTGGGGGATTCTTTTGGTCTCATCATAGACTTGGGCTCGAGCCCGAGCTAGCTTGCCCTAATGCTAACTCATGACCAAATTCGGTAATAGTGACTCGTAAAAGATGAATATCGCCGCTATATTCCGTCAGAATTTTATTGATAGAACACACGCGTTTTACTGTCGACTATATTTCCGTCGAAATTCCGTTAGAAATGCACATTTTTCGATAGAAGTTTACGATCTCCGGTGGATTTGCACCGTCGGTATCACGCAATTTTCCTGTAGTGAAGACACCTCATGCTCGTTTGCACGCCAATGTTAACTCGCAATCAAATTTGCTCAACATATGATTTGCATGAATTGGCTTTAGTTGAGATTAGTATAATATAAATAAGGTTAATACTATCACATTTATATTTCAAAACACGGGCGAAATCAGCCTTTCTATTAATGGTGGACAAAATATAATTGTGACATGCATAATTTTATGTATGAAATAAAAAATGATTTTTTTTTATTTGAGCAACTACATTTACTGAATGTAGGCAGAATAATTAAAATGCTTATTTCTTTAACGAAAAAAAAAAAATTTCAGTGTGGACAATTGTCCACCTTGATCTCTTCGAGATTCCAACTCTTGTTCAATAATATTTTATATATTAATGAATGAATTTATCTTTCTCTAACTCTTTATATCTCTTTTAATACCAACATATTAAAACTTTCCTAAAATTATGGGTGAGCCAACTAGCATTTCTCCTAAAATATCTTATGTTTTAGCATATATTGGATATGATAATTATCATAAATTTGGCTCATTTAATAAATACACGTTAAATTAATTCTTATTAGTATATTTATTGGTAAAAAATATTAAAAACACGCCAAAATTTATGAACAATGCAGCTTTTAAATTTTATATTGCATGATAAAAATTTATTTCTATAAATCTTTTTTAATATATATACACAATTTCTTTTTTTTTTGTTCAAAATTACTTAAAACACTCTAAACTTTATCAACAATACTTTTTTAAAATTCCATATTGCTTGAAATATAATATTGTGGAAAATGGATCCAACAAATAAAATATTATTGATGTGTTAGATAATCATCAATTTGATTTGTTGTTAGTGTTGGACTCATATTTGACTTGTCAACAATTTAATAGATTTAAACTTTCTTGTAAAAAAGTTTTTGGAAAGAAACAAAATGTAGGGGTCAAAAGCTGTTCCAAATGAAGTCTATATCCCACTACGTAGGATCGGCTATATGAATCTTTTTTCTTCAGTATATTCTATGAAGTTACCTAAAATTAAACATAAAACTAAAGTTTCGTTTGGGACGGTTTTTTTTTACTACTTCTTGAAGCAGTTTTCTAGTACAAAATTTTAATTTTTATAATAAAAAGCTACTTCAAGAAGTAATAAAAAAACCGTCCCAAACAAAGCTTAAAACAGTGTTAAAAGATGTCTTTTTCGAAGACTCAATGAAAAGGTCATTTTTATTATTTTATAATTTTATTGTAAAACATTAGTGCCCCAATAATTTAATGAAAGAAAAAAATGGCGGCTACAACTAAAAACCAATAATATTTCATAATCTGCTGGGACCCATATAGGATTTCTAAAGACTTTGGCTTTCTTATAATTAGTCAATATATGATCTACATAAAAAGCAATTTGGATTCCTCTAACAAAATAAGCCCAAAGACTCCAATCCAAATGTAAGCTTCTTCTAACAAATCTGATCAAGTTTATCAAATAAATTTTATTTATTTGGATTATATTATTTAATTAATTTTAAGTTATCTTCAATTCATTGATAAATAATTCATCTTTTTAAAATGGGATACTTGTGTGATTAAGCTAAGGGTATAAGTGAGTCAAGCCGACTCATGTGTTGGCTCGAGCTCGACTCGAAAAATGTCTCGTGTGGCGAGCTCGATGAGCTAACAAGTCAAGTTTGAGCCAGCGTGATTCGTCTCGTTAGCTCTTGAGTTAGCTCGTTTAAAAATATATTAACATAAAATATACTTAAAATTTATTAACATTAAGAATTTTAAGTATAAAATTATTAAAAATATTTAAAAGTTATGTCACTTTCTTATATTAATTTATGTTTTTATTTTTTTTATTTTAATTTCTCATCCTTTTTATTATTTTATTATAATAATTGCTTAAATCATAATCAATCTCTCTTTCATAGAATAAAATTGGTGTCCGCTCAAACTCATGGAATAAAGCTAGAACTCGAGATCCAACTCAATTAACTAATCAAGCTCAAGCTCAAAGGTGT
>NW_021319979.1:4109-10183 GCF_001605985.2 Dendrobium catenatum | reverse complement strand
AAGGATATACAGCAATTTCTCAGCTAGTTAATGCCCAATACTCTTTCCAAAGCACTTGGCGAGATTTTTGAGATGAGAAATAGTTCAGATCCAAATTCTTAAAAATTTGCTCGTATGTCTCTCCTTCTCGCAGTAAATGCTGGGCATTTCGAAAGGCTTGCTCTGTTCGTCTTCTCCATGATTATAAGCGTCGAAGTTACCCTCGTCTCCATTCTCCGGGCTTTTCTAGCTGAAGAGCTCAAGCCACCGAAAGTCAGCGAATCCTTATTTTTCTATGGTAATCTTCCATTTCTGTAGTTCTTTGTTGTTTCTGTACTCTTGGAGTCTGTTGGATCTCTTATTGTCCATTTGCCCTCTAGCTCTTCAGTGACATGGTGTGATTGTTAACAACATTTTTTTCTCTATTCTTTTTATTGTTAAGAAGATAAGATATTTTGATGTTTATGATTTTCTGCTTTGAAGTATATTTATTATTTTTGTTATCATGTTCATGATTTTCTGCAAAGATCACTTTTGGTGGCTCTTTTTTCAACTTCTTCAATAGAAGAAAAACTACAGATGAAGATTCTGCCCAATGAGTCTTTTGTAACCTGAATTTTGGATTTTCTTGATAGTTTAGTGGATATTTTAACACTTGAAAATGATCAATCTTCTTCATTCTTGTAAATAACTAATTTCTAGAATAGTTAAATAATCAAAGTATTATAAATCTAAAGAACTCACTATAAAGTTGAATCCTTATATTTATATATTTAGATTAATGACTTGCTCTCCAGGTATTGATAATGCAATATTAAATTTGATTTAGTTAGGCCAAATTGGATTCTAAGGATTCTTTCTCTTCTTCTTATTAGCTTGACGAAAGAGACATGATAATCAATGAATTGAATGCACACCCATATTTGTGTGTGTCAAATAAATGAAGTTATTTTTATAGTCTTAATCCGCTTAAACAAAGTCTCTTGCTAAGAACCAACTCGAAACTCACTTGAACGTCTCAAATTTGCCATAATTGCTAAGAACCAACTCGATTTTCATTATTGAAATTCTAAATTCACCAACAAAAACATTTGTCAATCAGGACTGAGAAGTTTTCGTCAATAGAATTTGCCAAGTTATGTTGCCAAATGAACTTGTCAAGGGAACTCTCCTTCATCGCACTTAGTTGCACTTTCTTCATTTGAGTAAAAATCATACTCCACAACATAATAAATACACGATCAGTTCATGTGTTTGCCTACTGTTAGCAAATTTGGTTGTCAAGAAAGCAAGTTCAGGCCTAATTAAGTTGCCTTGAAGCAAATCCAAAAGCTAAGATGCAGTTACTCCTTAAAGGATGAGAATAACCAAATAATATGAGAAATATAGAAAAGGCACTCGCAAGAAAATTACAAAATTATAAATGAGTTTATCACCATGAATCTCAATGATATAGCATTAACATTAAGTGTACATGCATGTTAAGTATTTGAGATTGTACATAGCCTTTATCTTTTCAGCTTAATCAATTTACTAGTCATTTTCGCATTTTGTTTACTCACAGACAATGGAGGTCAATCCAATTAATGATTGGGAATTGACAATTGCAAGTAACCCTGTTAATATTGTGGTTGTTGGGAAGGCTGGTAATGGCAAGAGTGCAACTGGCAACAGCATTCTTGGAAGGGAAGCTTTCATTTCTAAACTTAGCCCTTCAGGAGTAACATGTACTTCTGAACTACAAGGAACTATTTTGAATGATGGTCGTATTATCAATGTTATAGACACTCCAGGTAATGCCCATCTCTATATTGATCCATGAATATTCATTAAGTTCAAAAATTGCATATGCATTTTCATATCCTTGATTTTAGAATATTGTATGTATTCTATAACAACATGAATGCAAAAATTGTTTGGTATTATTTACCATGTAGAAAAATGACTGTGCTTTGAAGTTTGTCTTCACTTTGAAGGTAATGCCCATCTCTTTTTATATTTAATTTATTTATTTAAATAAATCAATTGAAACAAACAATCTCTGATAAAGGGATAAAAAAATAAGAGTGAGCCAAACTTAAAAAAATTATTACATGTTGAATTCATATTATAGTCTAGATGATGCTAAGTACAAGAGTATATAATTATGTAGTGATTTTTTTTTTCGTACAAAAATGTATTGTTGTAAACTCAATGTATTTTATTTGTTGGAGAGCTTCATAATCATGTGTACTCAAGATATAACAAGTACATAGCTATGCATTCTTATAATCCCCATGTAGAGCTATATATATATATATCATCAATACTTAATAAAATTCTCCTGGACTTGGCATTCCAATCACTTGACTAATTATTTTTTCCCAACTTCATAAAATAGGTTATTTGGGCCATCATTTAGGGGGATCACATTGTACAATGTTAACAACTAAGTTTAATGGTTAAGGTTTTATGGTTATGTATTAGAAACATCTCATTTTGATGATCTACCTTTTTGTTGTAGGATGACCTACTTATTTATTCATAGGAAGTTATCTACAACTCTCAATTCAATTTGCTTGTTTTGTCAATTTTTGCATAATTTGCTTAAATTTTTTTTCTAAATTGATAATTAATGTGTTCCTTAACATAGCTCCTATTTATCCCAACAATTTGATTGATAACAAAGCTCATGCTACGCCAATCTTATTCAAAGTTGAGTTCGATCAAAGTCCTTCAACTTTCACATCATTCGATCATGTATCTATGATTGGCTTTAATGAAGTACATTTTGTGTTATTGCTAGGGTTTGCTGACAATATAGCTCGATGAGGTAGGCATTAATCGGAGTCTGATACGTGTAAAAGAGAAGCAATATTTAGGATGATGCTCATTTGGGAAGGTCAACACTGGAACCTTTAGCATTTGTGGGGCTAAAAATCAATCTTCAAACTCAATTCAAATCTTACTTTGATGAGAATCATGTTCAAATTAATTAAACTTAAAATAAATTTGGTAAATATTTTATGAATATAAAAGATTATTTCTAATTACTTTGTTGACTACATAATATTATGTGACACAAATTGTCAAACCATCTATAACCAAATCCCCTTCCATAAACATGAGTTAATAAATTCTGAACTGAATCGATTACACTTTACTATGCCCTATATTCCTTAAACTCTTGTCTTCAGGATATTGCAATAATGAGAAATATTTTTATGATCATTATTTTAATATTGATTACCTCTGTTTAAGTGTGGTCATAAGCTCCTTCTATTCTAATCCTCAAAGACCATCATTAAAAGGAACAATAGCTTGACTTTTAAGTGGCGTTAGTATAGATGATCTAAACGTAGCAATAATATATTAATGTGATTGCGATGATTGCAGAATATACTAACAACCAATGGAACAATAATCTTCAAAGCAACAATATTTTCTATAAGACCTTGCTAATACATTCTCAAGTATATATCTGTGTAATACTTACTATATTAATAGTTAATAAGGTGAAAAGAAAATAAAAAGGTGAGTGTACTATAGTAAATAAAAAAAAGGAAATAAGAAGGAACAAAAGTAGTTGAGAGTTAATTAGTGGTATGGTGCTCTGTAGGGTTAATGTAGTCCATCAAGTTTCCTCGGAGCCCTCACCTAGGGAGGTGAATTCGATTGAAGCATCATCTGAAGAACGGTAATTGTAAATATCAACCATATTAAAGGTTGAACAAGGGCAAAAACTTGGTGTTAGGTCTACAACATATATATTCATTATTATTAATCTTATGAAGAATTGGAAATGCACCAATCTTTCGAAGACTAGGATTTTGAGTAGGTACCTAGCAAAAATCTTTCCTTACACACACAGCTTAGCGAGGTCCTCGGATTGAACACCTTAAGACATTTATGAAGATTAGCTTGCTGTTTATATTTGGAATTATGGCTTGTAATCTATCCTTAACACATTGGATGATGTCAATAAATTTGGATGCTATTTTAGTAGTTGAAGTGTTGCTGCATTTAGGAAGAATAGCTAGATCAATAAGATGATTTTGCATTTTTGTATAGACAATGTTAAAAGGGAAAGAAACTGCAAATTCAGCTTGACCAAGAAGTTCTTCCCATCATTTAGGTTGTTGTTGGACAAGGCAATGAAGCATGCTACCAATTGTTCGATTGACCACCTTTGTCTACCTTTCAGTTTGGTGGTGGTAGTCGGAGCTTAGATTAATGTTAGTGTTTAGTCTCTTCCAAAGCTCTTTTTAAAAGTGGCTGAAGAATTTCACATCATGGCTGGATGTAAGGCTGTGTGGTAGTTCATGCAAACAAACAATCTTGTTGAAGAAAAGATGGGTGATGTTGATAACGTTAAACATTTTTTTTTTGCAAGAAATAAAGTGTGTCATTTCAGAGAATCATGCAATAACAATCATAATTGAATCAGCTCATTACATAGTGCGAGGGAGGCCCAACACAAAGTCAAGACTTAAATCCTCCCAAATAGAATTGGAAATGAGAAGTAGAAGGTAGAGATTAATGTTTTGGGAATTACTTAAATCCTCCAATAATATTGAGCTTGTACCTGTTCTAATGTTTTGTCTCAATCAACATGAGCTGCTAAGCCCAAACTATGCATTTCTTTAATCAATTTTTGTCTCCAGGAAGATTCTGGTATACAAAGGTAGTTTCCTTTGAATAAGAAACCATGTTGTAGGTGAAGTTTTGATATGCAACCGCTCCATGGTTTTGTAAAATTAGAGTTCGAAGTATACGAATTTTGAAGTGCTTATAATCACGTAGTCTTTATTTGTAGTTGTGTCAGTAGTATAAGCATCTACTTAGAGCATATCCAAGATGGTTGGACCTCCTCGCCTTATGCTTAATTAGAAAGATGAACTTTGTAAGAACATAATCCGCCTTGTGTGCATGCGATTAATCTTTTTTTGATTGTTAATGTGTAACAAAGATTGGTCGTCACTACAAAGCACAAAGTCTTGGTGTAACAAGTAATGTTCCCGTTGCTTGAGGGCTCTAATTACAACGTATAATTTTTTCTCATAGGTGGACCATTTCTATCATGCTAGACTCAATTTTTTGTTGAAATATTCAATTGGCCTATCACTTTGAGATAAAGTAGCCCCTATAACAAAAATAGATGCATTTTTGTCCTCTTGAAATGACCTTTCAAAATAAGGTAGTGCAAGGACTGGAGCTGAACTTAGTGCTACTTCACAATTTTATAGCAGTTTTGTTGGGAATCAGTCCATATAAGCTTTGGAGATTTCGGGCAATCTATGATAGGGCCATAAGCACTAAACTTTTTTATAAACCTATGGTAGTAGTTGGCTAATCTATGAAAACTTTAGACTTAATACAACAATTGCAGTGTTGGCAATTCTAGGATCCTTGAGATCTTATGAGGATCTATATGAATATTGATGGAGGATAATATAAAACTTAGGAAATTCACATGAGTGATTGCAAACTCACATTTGGTGAGATTAAGAAATAACTTTTTATGGTGAAGGGCTTCTAGAATAAGTTTCAAATGTGCAATGTGGTCTTCAAATGAGGGACTAAAGCGCAATTTGTCGTCAAAATAAATTATGTCTTAATAACATTGCACATGAGCAACATAAAAGTGGATGGGGCATTGCAAAGGCTAAAAGACATTACTTTCCATTCATGCAAACCTTCACTTGTTTTGAAGGTAGCCTTTATCGTCAGGTCTTACACAAATGTGATGGTATCCACTCCTTAAGTCCAAATTTGAGAAAATGGATACACTAGCCAACTTATAAAGTAGGTCATTTATCCATAGAATTAGGAAATAATAATTAATAGTAATTTGATTTATAACACGACTATCAATGCACATTCTCCACTGACAATCTTTTTTTTTTGAACTATTTTTAAGGGGACCGCACAAGGACTTACGCTCATCTAAATATATTACATTCATATCAACTCATTCACAATTTATTGTACGATTGAATGCTGGGTACTCATGAAGTAGTGAGGTAAATCAAGGTTTAAAATTGCGTAATTAAGCCTCGAGGCGGTTTTCATCCGTGATGCGAGGCGTAAGCCTCGAGGCGGTCTGAGGCGTAAGC
>NW_021319979.1:0-4009 GCF_001605985.2 Dendrobium catenatum | reverse complement strand
TGGTCGAGGTGGCAGGTATTTTGTATTGAATGAAGAGCTGCGACCACGATTCGGTTTTCCCTGTCTGTCACGAGAAACGGGTGTTCTGTTGGTATATAAGGCTTGATTTTCTGAAGGGGAATATGTATCCCGTTGAAGCTCATTTTGAATGTGTATTTCTTCACTGCATAGCAGTGAGTATAAGCCTTCGAGATTAAGGGAATGTGGGGAGGTCCTGATTGCTGCTTTGAGAGGGTTATAAGTCGCCGGTAACCCATTTAAGATGAAGATTATTATGTCTTCAGAATCCACATTCGATCCAGCCGCTACGATATTGTCTATAATGGTTTTGATTTGAGTGAGATATTGCGCAATCGACTGGTTCCCCATCTTCACATTGTGGAGCTCATGTTTGAGCTGTATTACTCTCGATCTGTTGGTGGGTTGCAGCCGGGTTTCGAGCGTTGCCCAGATTTCGCTCGAGGTAGATAAATGAATGATATAAGGCAGGACTGAAGGTGAGATGGTAGAAATCAGTGCTGAAACCAGATTCTGGTCTATGAGCTTCCATAGACGGTGGTCGGTGCTCTGCTCGGATGGGCAAGTGGATTTTCCGGTGAGATATCCATCAAAGCCGTTTGCAGAGAACGATTTGAAGATCTGAAGTCTCCAGATCGCATAGTTGTCGCTTGATAGCTGGACATTGACGATGGACTTCAGATTCGACATGAGAAACTTCAGCGGTGTCGGAACAGTGAAATTTGCCATGGATTCCGACAAAGAAGAAGATGCTGAGGTGCTGGAAGAAGATCCTTGTTCTCCCATTTGGATAAGTTGAGATGTGCGCTAGCACTGGAGCTCTGATACCATAAAAAATTCCTGCAAAACAAAGATGATCGGCAGAAAAAGAAGCAGAGAGAAGAAAAGAAACAGAGAGTAGCCTTTAGAATATTTCCATTTGATTCATCAGATGATCATAATGCTACAGTAGCAATACATCGTATATATGGGAGAAGGAGCAGCTTCTAGAGTCTGGCAGGTTCGTTAGTAATGTGGTAGTGGAGCAGAGATAAGAATGGGCCAATTGTATTGAACCACGTGTGCTGGACCTGAATAAACAATGCTGTTCTGCGAGGTAGAGGAAGGTATGTGTTAACAGGCCCCCTCAAATTAACTGTCGAGAGGCTGGACGGTTAATTTGGTCCGAAGTGTTGTAAATCTGGGAGCGGAGAGAGCTTTGGTGAGGAGATCTGCAGGTTGATCAACGGAGCTTATGTGCAGGACATCAATATCTCGGTTCTTAATGTGATCACTGATAAAGTGATAATCAATCTCTATATGCTTGGTCCGAGCATGAAAAACAGGGTTGTGTGCGAGAGCTAATGCGGAGACATTGTCACAGTAAAGCTGGGTTGGCGTAGATTGAGGGATGAGAAAATCAGCGGCGAGGCGGCGGAGCCAGATGACGTCGGAGGTGGCGGAGGAGAGTGACCTGTATTCGGCTTCAGTGGACGATTTGGCCACAGTAACCTGCTTTTTGACATGCCAAGAAATGAGGTTCGGACCGAGAAATGTGCAGAAACCGGTAACTGATTTGCGATCAGTTGGGTCCGCCGCCCAGTCGGCGTCAGCATAGGATCGAAGGGTGAGATCTCCCTTGCAAATAGGTAAGCCAAAATGAATCGTTCCTTTGATATAGCGTAGGAGGCGTTTGAGGAGTTGGAAATGGTGTAGGGAGGGGTTATGCATATGTTGACAAATGCAATTGGTAGCAAAGGCTATATCGGGACGGGTGATGGTGAGATATTGAAGGGAGCCGGCTAGGCGACGGTAGAATGTGGGATCTGGGTATGGGGAATCAGTTTGAGATTGGTTTCCGGTCTTGGGTGAGATAGGTGTGGCGGCAGGTTTACAAGAAGAGAAGCCGGCTGATTCTAATATGGCGGTGGCATAATGTGATTGCTGTAGAAAAATCCCATTTGTGGTGTGATGAGCTTGTATGCCAAGGAACATAGAAAGGGGTCCAATTTGCTGAAGGGAGAATTGTGTTTGTAGTTGTTTCAGTATGTGATCGATCTGCAACTGATCATTCCCTGTGACGAGTATGTCGTCGACATAGATTAAGAGAAAGATCTGGACGTCATTCGTAATGAGGCGCAGTAAGGATGGATCGGACCTGCTGAAAGTAAAGCCAAGCTTCAATAAAAAAGAGGTTAGCTTATGAAACCATTGGCGAGATGATTGTTTGAGGCCATAAATGGCCTTATGCAGGCGACAGACGTGATCTGGAAAGTGCGGGTCGACGAATCCAGGTGGCTGCTGCATGTACACCTCTTCTTGTAGGTCGCCATGTAAAAATGCGTTGGCTACGTCAAATTGAAGAATGTTCCAATTGCGTTGTAAAGCAACGGTGAGGAGAACCCGGATGGTAGGAAGTTTGGCCACGGGGCTAAAGGTATCTTGGTAATTGATGCCAAATTGTTGTAAGTAACCTTGTGCAACAAGCCGGGCCTTATGGCGAGCAATGCTGCCATCGGGGTGGAGCTTGAGCTTGTATGTCCAACGGCAGCCAAGGATGGGTGTGTTAGGGGGCGGTTTGGAGAGAGACCAAGTGCCCTGTTTTTGAAGGGCGAGGAATTCTGAGGACATGGCTGTACGCCACGGAGGGAGTTTGGAAGCTTGGTTGTATGAGGAAGGGGTGATGAGAGGAGATGTATGTGCAAGAAGATCAAAAATAGGCTTGGGACGGAGGTGACCCGTCTTTAGGCGAGTTTGCATGGGGTGGGTGTTAGAATGAAGTGAGTTGGGATTAGGGGGGGGAATGGGTGTTGGGTTGTTTGATGGTGGAACAATTGGGGAAGTGGGAGTAGTATGATGGATAGGGGATGATGGTGTAGGAGTTGGTTGTGTTGAAGGCCGAAAAGGTGAGGTAGGAGTTTGGAGGGAGGAGGCAGGAATCAAGAGTTGAGGGGAAGGAGTGGGATTGATGGTATTGGTGGTAGAAGTGTGGGTGGAGTGAGGAGAAAAGTGATTTTCGTGAAAGTCGACATGTCTAGAAATGTAGATCTTGCGGTTTGTTGGGTTGAAGCACCGAAAACCTTTATGTTGAGTAGAATATCCAAGGAAAAGGCAGGGGTGAGAGCGAGGAGCGAGTTTATGTGGAGAGTAAGGTTTTAGCCAGGGAAAACAGATACATCCGAAAACACGAAGATGGTCGTATGTGGGTGGTTGACCGTGGAGAAGTTGGTATGGAGAGGTAAATTTGATTGAGGAAGATGGTAGACGATTGATGAGATAATTAGAGGTTTGTAATGCTTCAGCCCAGAATTGGCAGGGAAGATGAGAGGCGTGGAGAAGGGTTCGTGTGGTGTCGAGGAGATGACGGTGTTTGCGTTCAGCAACGCCGTTTTGTTCGGGTGTGTGAGGGCAGGAGAGTTGACGGGTAATGCCATGATCTTGAAGGTATTGAGTGAATAAGTGACTTGTGTATTCTCCTCCCCCGTCGGAGCGGAGGATTTGAATTTGGGCATTGAAGACGGTATGGGTCATGGAGTGAAACAATTTAAATTTAGAAAGGACTTCATCTTTGGTGTGTAATAAATATAGCCAGCAAAAACGAGAGTAGTCGTCGATGAAGACGACGTAATATCTATACCCATTTAAAGAAGACACGGGTGCAGGACCCCAAACATCACTATGTATTAAGGTAAAAGGTTTAGTTACATGAGTGGAACTAGTAGAGAAAGGTAATTTGTGGCTTTTGGCCACTTTACATGAGTGACAGAGAGAGACAGAGGGAGAATTACATAAAGAAGGAATAAAACTAGATAAAATCGCCATGGTTCGGGAGTGTGGATGTCCGAGTCTGGCGTGCCAAATGGAAGCAGACGGAGTGGAGGTGTGGAGGGCTTGAGGTCGAACGGTTGATCCAGTTTGAAGTGAGTAAAGTCCGTCACGGATTTTGCCACGGTACAGAGGTTGGTTGGCCTGAGAATCAAAGATTGAAAAACCGCCGGAGTCGAAGGAGATG
>NW_021319978.1:299223-305716 GCF_001605985.2 Dendrobium catenatum | reverse complement strand
ACATCTTTAAAAATAACTCAAAAAATATCAATTTTTTATTTATGGTTTTTTTTTTACTTTTTTAAATTTTTAACACTTTGTAAAAATTCAACAAAATAAATACTAAGATAATAAAAACACAAATAAAAAGTCAAACAATATAACTTGACTTTACTCTCCTGTTTGACATCACAAAAAGAGAGACTAAAAATAAAAAAGTTATAGAAAGCTAACAAGTGTACAAAGCGATATATAAAGACTAAATATGAGAAAGAATAACCCAAAGAGATAACACACACAAAAATAGACGCTACTCATCGAAAGGCCCCTCATTATGTGGTGGTGGTGGTGGTGGCTAGAAGTAATAGTGAATGGTGGAGAACTTGTCCTTGAACCATACGTAATTTGCCTCATATTATGAATGTACCTACTCTTAGTGTGTTGTAGAATTTTGAATGTGGAGGTCTAATCTTATATCTAGTCAATCAAAGCATTCAATTCATGAGTTAGGAGGAGGTAGGTGTACTATGAAGGCTGGTGTTGTGTAGGCTGGGGCTCTCTACCTCTACTTCCTCATTAGTGCTAAGAATAGCTTCTATAGGTGTTGGTTATGGAGATCACTATAGATGATGTGGAAGGAGTTATTGATGAAGAAGTTGTTGCGACTCGAGCAACGTCAAACAAAGAATCAGATCTTAATATTTTTGATGATAACAAACATCTTTATATCTCATAGTATATTTTATTCTATATTTTTTGTGTGTATACTAATATTTCAGGAATACCATGCAATGTCAAACAAATAATCAGAGATTAAGATTGAATTGAATAAGGTTATGCTGTAAAGGTTCTATAATATTCCTTGATATAATTTTGATTTCTTGAGTCAAGTCCTGTAAGGGAGTTTGCTTGCTTAGTGACCATGCATACACACACTCAGGGGAGTGAGATCTAGTCAAAGCTAGAAGTTTAAGTTTTGAATTAATCATACTAGAAGATTTTGGATTATCTAGGATGATCCTTTATGATCTTGGAAAATAACCATCAATGCTAATTTAGGCAAGGATTTAAGATTCAATTTTTGTTCTAATCTTCCTGAATGATCTAGATTATCATGGACGATCCATACCAATCATGCCTAAATTGATCATGTGATTAGGAGGCTAATTATATTTAAATTTTTTAATCATATCATCCTGGATGATCTGTATATCATCATGGACGATATTTGCCGACATTCTTAATTTTCCTAAATCGTCCAAGATGAAATATCATAATTTTTCTTCTAATCATCTAGGATGATCCATAATATCATCCTCGAAGATCTATTCAAATTTGGTCATATCATCCAGGTGATCATCCTGGACTATCAGGTCAAATTCTACACATCATCCTGGACTATTATGCGATCGTACGGGATGATATTTGGCGCTAAAATTGAGTTTTAATCATTTTTTGAAGCCCTCTTTTTAAGAACATCATACGAGACGATCCTGTGATCATCCTGGACAATATTTGGCACAGGAATTAATTTTTTAGGGTTTTTTAGAGCCCTCTTTTTAGGCATATCGTACGGGACAATCCTTCGATCATCTTGGATAATTTTTACACTAAGATTAGTTTAGGGTTTTTCAAAGCCCTCTATTTAAACTTTGTAAAGGCACTTGGTAAGTGTTTTTTATAGCCATTGAAGCTTCATTCTTCTGGAGAAAACTTGAAGAGAGAACTTGAAAGGGAGAAAAGAAAGGGTGGAGTTTGAGAGAGGGAGAAGATCCTTGGAGGGGGTTTCAAGGGAGTGTGGAGGGGGTTTCACACGGTTGCTCTGGAAAGCTTGCACCTTAGTACCATTGGATTCAAGGTTCATCTTGAGGGAAGTTTTGGGAAGAAGATGATCTCTTTGGTGTCAAAGGACCCGGCTACTCTGCCGCACCGGGTTTAATGGAAGTGACTTTGTAAGGGATTCTCTATCTAGCTGTAGGAGTTATAGGAGAGTCACTAAAGTTTAGTGCAATACTCAGAGGGTGTCTCTGAGGAGTGGATATAGGTTAAGTTGACCAAACCACTATAAATTTTAGTGTGTTCTTTCTTACTATTTTTTCACATTAAAGTTCCACACTTTGATTTTCCTGTGGTGATTATTTGTTTGATTTTAAATTGTGTTTTTGATTGGTAATATTTTAAAATATCAATTCACCCCCCTCTTGGTTAGCCTTGGGCTAGTTTATAAGGGCTTAACATCCCTAACAAATTTTCAAAAGTTGGGCTAGTGGTTTGGTGGTGCAGGATAGGTTAAGTAGTATTTTGCTTTCAAGACATAAAAAATGATGTGTCATTGGGCTAAGTTTTATTTTTGTTGAGCCCTAGGGTTCTTCATAAATTCAAATTTTCTATATACATAATAATCATATTTGCAACATTAAAATGTGTGTTGTTCATTCTAAATTAGGTAATTATAGAGCAAAGGGGTGATATTCATATGGTCACTATCATTAACCATAATGTTGTATCAAATGATGTGTTGGCTAACATATACATTTAGCATCATAGTGCTAACTAGGGGTTGATGTTGATATAGGGGAGAGTTCCTAATTATCATGTTTACTATGGTCTAATTATAATATGATGATTAGGCAACATAATGTGGTGACTCACCAGCATTAAAAAGGAGAAGGTGCATGTGCAAGTCAGTATCAGTGATGATTACTTAGTGTCAATAAATAAAGGATTGCATGGTACTGTGGTCAAAAGTGATATGAAGTTTTGCAAAAAAATATAATAGTAGATAGGTGTAAAAAAGAACAGGCCAGGAAGATAAGGAATTGAAGTAACGTTGCACAAAAAAGATCTAATAACTAGTAGGATAAGTAGACCTGGTTCACCTCTTTCAAATTTGTGATGGTGGCTTCTGTTGAGAATCTGGGATTATGGATTAGACTTTTGATGATAGCAAACATCCATGTTTTTCTATGACTGGTTTGCATACTATTTTTTCATGATCACACGATCAAATGCAACTCATGCCAGTTCAAGATCAGGTAGATTTAGGTTGAGTCAAGTATGTATTATTTCCTTTCTTGAGTCAATTGTAAAAGTGGTTCCTGATGCTAAGTAACCTTGCACACACACACACTTGAGGGGTTTTTTAAGTTTTTCTATTTTGAGTACATCGGCCAAGACGATGTTCCTATTGGCCAAGATGATTCAACTAAAAATAGAAACCCTAATTAGGGCATGTTGGTTAAGAAGCCTTCATTAAGCAAATCATCCTAGACGATACTTATATCGATCGGGACGATAGGCTCAAATAAAAAAGAATCAGCCACCATGATCAATTTAGGTATTCATTATTTTAAATTATTAGCCCGGATGATCTCCATATCGTCCTGGATGATACAGCATAATTATGTCTAAATTAATCTAGCAATTATGAAAAGTAATTAAGGCTGATTAATACGATCACATCGGTCGGACCGATCACATAATCGACCAGGATGATGGACTGGATGATTGACATCGACCAGAATCTGTTCAGGGAGATGTTTAGAATGATTGTACTCAAATTTGAACTAATCATCCAGGACGATATTGTATCGGCCTGGACGATGTAACCAATTTTCTTCTGATCGTTCTGATTCATCCTGGCTGATTGAGCTTATTTTGTACTAATCGGCCAGGACAATATTCCTATCATCCTGGAAGATAATGTATGTTCCTGAAATTCTATTTAAAGGACCTGAAGTTTCTCATGCTATATTACCTTGAGTGCTACTATCTTGACCTGAGAGAGCCTTGGGAGAGGGAGAGAGGGAGAGAGAGAGAGAGAGAGGTAGGGAGAGAGAGAGAGAGAGAGAGGAACTTGTGAGGCGGAGTTTGTGAGAGGGTTCACAAAGGTTTCTCCAAGCAAGGTTCCAAGTCGTCGTCTCTGTTCTTCGTCCTTCATCTTTGGGAGGTTCTTGGGAGGTCTACTTCAGCAAAAGGTCTTGGTTCTCTACCCGCTTTAGGAGGAAGCAAAAGGAGTTGGTTCTCTACCGCACCAGGGTTGGTGAAAAGGAGTCTATTGTAAAGGCTTCTCCGCCTAGCTGTGGGAGCTAAAGGAGAGACACTTAGTTAGTGCAATACTCGGAGGGTGCATCCGAGGAGTGGACGTAGGTCAAGAATTTACCGAACCACTATAAAGTTGGTGTGATCATGGGCAGACCCACGGTAATGGCAGGGTGGGCAAATGCCCACCCTAAAAAAAAAATATAGCAGGAGGGATATTTTCAGTTTCCCCCCCCCCCTTCTAAAAATAATTTTGCCCTAATCTTATTCATCCTGCCCAAACTCTTCGCTATTCTAGCCGCTCTCTGTTTTGCAAAATCTCGCCGCGGCATTCCTCGGCTCCACATACGGTCGTTCGGTCGACAACTCTAGTCTCCGGCATGACTTGTCTCCGCACCATATTTTACTGCACTTGGGAGTTGGGAGTTGCCCTTATGAACGGAGTAAGTGATTCCTTTGCTTTTGTTATCTGTTTCTCACTTTCTTAATCTTCTCTTGAGTTTTTTTTTTCTACGTGATCCTCTGATTATTACCGATCATTTAGTTCCAATTTGTTTTGAGCACTGCCGTTTCTGTGGCCGATGAGATTTTTCCCATTTTCATAACAAATCATAGAAATAAAACCAAAATCAATATTGCATCTCCTTTCTTGCTTCTATTTTTTGGGCATTTAGCTGATTTGTGAAACAAATCATAGTTTGGTAAAAGGTTGATAATGCAAGCGTTGAGGGTTCAGGTAGTGTTTCTCTATTTCTTTTTTGTATTTAGAGAGTAGAACTAGGTGGTAATGCAAAATTCAATAAATTTATTTTCTTAAATTTACTGGAGCAAACTTTAATTATAGAATTTTCTTAAGGAAAAATAGAAAACCTTTGTTTAGATGCATGTGAAGACTATTCCATGAAAACTTGTCCTCATTATGCACTTGTGTGATGTCGGCAGGTGTTGAAGCTATAGGGTTTATGCTTCGATTGCTGCTGAGACTTTGGTTGTAATCATGAATGATATTGGTGATAAAATACTTTTTCATTTAAGCAGTGGAGAGTTAGATAGTGGTTGAGGTTTGAACCAAGAAACCAATTTGCATCATGCTGGTGACACCCGCTGGAATTCGCATTTCCAAACATTAATAAGTCTTACAAAAATGTATGCTTCTGTACTTGAAGTACTAGAAATTGTGAAGGAAGAGGGTATATATGATTAACAATCAGTTGAAGCTGGTGTTTTAAATAAATGCTATGGAATCTTTTGACTTTGTCTTGACACTGCATTTGATGATTGACATTTTAGGGATTACAAATGAATTATCTCAAGCATTACAAAGAAAGGATCAAGATATTATAAATGCAATGAAATTGGTACAAGTTTCCAAACAACGATCGCAAATGATGAGAGAAAATGGATGGGTGCCTTTACTTGAAGAAGTGTCACGTTTTTGCAATGTTTTTTGAAATTGAAGTTCCAAATATGGATTCTAAATTCAAGGCTCGTGGACAATCTGTAAGAAAAAGTGAAGAAATTACAAACTTTCATCATTATCGAGTAGATTTATTCTACGCGGTTATTGATATGCAACTTCAGGAATTGAATAACTGATTATCAGAAAGTACCACCAAGTTACTTCTTTGTGTGACATGTCTAAATCTGAGTAATATGTTCTCTTCTTATGATAAGGGAAAATTAATTCGTCTTGCAGAATTATATGCAGCAGATTTCTCTATGATTGATCTTGTGTCTCTTGAGCATTAACTATCAACTTATATTGTTGATATGCGTAATAGCAAAGAGTTTACTTCTTTAACTAGCATTACTGCTCTAGCAAAACATATGGTAAAGGATAAAAAAAATGTTGTGTATCCACTAGTTTATAAACTTATTATTTTTGCACTGACGTTACCAGTTGCTACTCCTATGGTGGAGAGAACATTTTCTGCAATAAAGATCATTAAGCATCGACTTCGTAGCAAAATGGGTGATTCTTAGCTTAATGACTGTCTAGTGTCATATATTGAAAAAGAAGTATTTCATTCTGTTCTGAATAAAGTCATTATGCAACATTATCAGAAAATGTAAAGTAGAATGCAAAGTTTGTAATTTTCTTTTTTATTTCAAAAATTATGATGAAATATAATGCTTTGTTTTAAATTTTGTTAGTGAAATATATCTATATTTTTTGTATTTATATTTTTATATATATCGAGTTTGGAAACCTATATGTATCATATAATATGATGTATGAATCATACATTGCGATGTGAAAAAATTCTAATATTTTGTGTAATGATCAAGAACAGTTCCATAAGGATAAGTACACAACATATTTCATAACACAAATAATAAAATATTGTGAAAGTAAAGAATAAATAAAATAAACATAAAATGTAAATTATAATACAAAACAAACATACACGCAAAAAACTCCAAAATATGTAAAATACAACAAAACTAACACAAACACTAATATATACACTTG
>NW_021319978.1:204122-295718 GCF_001605985.2 Dendrobium catenatum | reverse complement strand
TAACTCATTCAAATAGCAACTATTCAAACATTTCTTATACTGTAAAACCTTCAAATATTTACCATATATACCACTAAACATGGTATATTGTGATTCTTGACCTAGAAACCTCTCCAAACTTATTGATCAATATCATCATGACTAGCATGATGCATTAAACTAGCATTAAACCTTGGTTGATAATGTTTTCCATGTTTGCCACAAAACCCTAAAACCTAGATCAAAAAATTAAAATTTCCTTAAATCTCAATATGGCTCAATCAAACAAAGCCATGAAACCTCCTTCATCATGTCCAAAATATGATTTAGAGTTCATTGAACCAAATCTTAAGCCATAGTCTACCTTGGTTGACCAAGTAAACTTAGGTTGACCAAATTGCACTTTTAACCTTTTAAATCACATTACATGCATGGAGGCCCAACTAAACCTTAGGACCACCTCTGACAAACCCTAAAAATCATTTAGGATGCATTGAACCATGTTCTAACCCTTTTTTAACTCTTGTTGAACAAAGGGCCCTTTTATCCCTTAAACATACATTTTGAACTAAATGACCCTACCAAATCTTAGGACAATTTCCAGGATGTCTAAAATATCATTTAGAATGAGTTGGACCCAGCATTAACCTCAGGTCAAACTTTGTTGACCTAATCAATAACAGTTGACCAAAATATGCCCTATACACTTAAAAATTTTAAAACTCATAATTTTGACCACACAATTGAACAAAATCTGGGGGGTTAGCTCATTGGATCCACATGAGTAATCCAAAAGGTTTGAGCCCTTGGGCCCACCTAGTTTAGTCATTTGGGTTGAATCAAGTGGACCAACAGGGGTTTTTATGAGTCAAAACCAAACCCTTATAAAATTAAATTCCCTAAATTACTGTAACAGGTGTTTATTGACCCAATTCACATTTCCCATGAGGCCCAATTCATTGTATGACCTGGGTCAACCATTTCGGTTAAAATAAGCCACCCAAAACCATTTGCTTGGGCCCAATCATGATCCATCCCAAATTGGACCCAACCATTGGATTGAATATGCTATAGCATATTCCTCCTACAACTAATGTCAAACTCATGCCACCTCAACTGCTAATGTGTCATGGTTCTCTATAACTATCTCTCTCCAATCATTAGTTCACTCATAACGCCATCGATAACTAACCTTATCCTTTTAAACTACCCAAAACCTTTCTTAGATCTTATTGGTTAATCCTTGACTAAAATGGATGCTTTCCTTAGCTTAAGTGGAATGATCCATGCTTTCAATCATATTTTCTCTCTCCTATAAATACCATATATTTTCTTGTGAAAAGGATTGATCAAATTGGTTCCCCAGCCCCATAGCTTACTCCCTAGCTCTCCCGTAGCTTCCTCTGCCCTAACGTAATTTAAGATACCTTCAAACCATCAAGAGAGAGAGAGAGAAATGGAGAGAGAAAAAAAATCTCAAGCTTGCTTCTAATACATTTGAATCTAGCTCTCGAGTCTTCTAGAAGTTAAAGAGGATCTTCCAAGAAATCTATAGTCCAAGATCTTTGAAATATATCTATTGATTAGTAAATTATCTTCACTTGAAGTTTTAAGTACAAATTATATGTTCCAAATGATATTAATGCATGGAGATTCTAAACTCTAGGGATTTAAAGTCTAAGATACAATTGTCCTTTATTTCAAATTTAATCAAATTTTGATGTTTGGATTAAAAGTTATAGGCATTTGAACATTTAGTTCAATTTGACTAAAATTAAATAGTTAATCTGAGATGCCTGATCATATGATTAGACGGTCTAAATCAATAGAACTACATACATGAAGGCTCTGAGTTTTGATCGTGCATCATTTTGCCCTATGAGAGGAAATGTGGAAAAAACAAGATCATCCATTCAATCTGTAGTTGATCCGATGGATAAATCAAATTTCCTAAATGATTAAGTGGATCCATTGCTATTTGACACGTTTCCTATACATGGTGCACCACAACCGCCGTGCGCCAATTATTGCCAATGATTTCTAATGATTGGAAATGATTGACACCATTTGAAAATTTAATTAAAGATTGAGAGTGTGATATAGTATGATGTTAGATCATATGGATTACTAACAGTAAATGAAATTAGGCTTGTATAAGATCGTGCCATACAAATACATTTTTTTTAAAAACTATCCATACTATATGATTGGAATTTATATAAATGATTGATAGTGTACAAAACTAAGTTCATCACAGTTCATACTAAATAAAGCTTTGATTATTTAAACAGATCATATCATATGATCTATAATCGTATAGTTTGAATGTAAGTCGGTTCACTTGAAATTTTTACTTTTTGGACTACTTTTCATGTGGTTTCTATATAAAGCGCCCTAAAAACTATCATATTATGCATTGCTTCAAATTTATCTTAAGAATGACCTTTTGGGAGAGTGTTTGGTAGAGATTTTTTGATAAAAGAGTGAGAGATCAAGTGAAGGGGAGTTGTGAGAGATTTATAAGGTTGCCTAAAGTAAGGATCTCATTGTCTTCTTCAACTTTTTTACTTAATTTCTTTGGAGGCTTTTGAGAGAAGACATTCAAGACTTGATTAATGTTCTATGCCTTCACCAAGAAGGTGAAAAAGGACTTGACGGTTCTATGACTTCACCAGGAGGGTGAAAAATGATGTGATGGTTCTCTTTCTTCACTAGGAGTGTTAAAAAAGATGTTAAGGTACTCTGCCTTCAGCTAGAGGGTGAAAAAGATTTAAAGGTACTCTGCCATTAATAGGATGGGGAAAAAAGGATTTGATAGTACTATTCTTTCACTAAGAGGGTAAAAAGGACGCAATGGTTCTCCGCCTTCACCATGAGGATGAAAAAGGACATAACAGTATGTTGGTTAGCATTAGGATAGTTCTATAAGGTCTTATAACCTACACGAACTTTCAAGTTGTATTTGAGCTGATTTCAAAAATTAAAGTTTAGAGTACTTTTTGAAAAATGGTCATGAATAATGTTGGAAACTGGAATACTCTTGAAAGATATTTAATCACTAAACCATCATTATTCCAAAACATTTCTTTTGATTTTTGGAAAACTTATATGTTTTTTTTTCTATAATCACTTGACTATCACATGTGGATATTAGTACATTAAGGTTACACCATACCTAATAAACTTGTTGATGGAATTAGAATTGAAACACCATTTATCGATTGAACATTAGATGAAAATGAATTAGCATGATAAAATGCCAAAGATTTAAACTTTTTTTTTTTTGCTTTGAAAATGAGGATTATATGTGTGTTTCTACTTGCAAAACTGGAAAAGAAATTTGGGATAGACTTTGCATAACTTATGAAGGAATAAATGAGATAAAGCAATCTAGGTTGAATATTTATTACATGATTATAACTATTTCATATGAAGCCAAATGAGTAAATTTTTTATATATATACAAGGTTTTCTCAAATTGTTACTTCATTATATGCTTTAGGTAGAAAACTTAAAAATTAAAAAAATGTTAATAAAATCTTACGTTATTTACATACTACTTATGATTCAAAGATAATTATCATAACTGAGTCTAAAAATCTGAATGTATAATATATTAATAATCTGCTTAGATTACTGATTGATTACAAGCAAGGAGTGAATCAAAGACAGATTGATGCAGTTGATAAGCAAAAAGAGAAGAATATAGCTTTAAAAGTGAATGATTTAGAGAGTGATCAATTAATGCCTGAGGATAAAGACGATATTACACTAATGACTTGGCAATTCAAAAAGTTTCCTTAAGAGAAAATAACGAAGGCATCAACATTGGAACAAAGGTAAGTTCAATAATAATACAAAAGTTTTTAATGAAGTTAATTATTATGAATGTTGGAAGCCTGGACATATAATGCTGAATGCCCAAATCTCAAAGCGAATCCTAACAAGGATAAAATTGAGGAGAAAATTCATGTTGGGAAGCCCAAGAAAAGAATACAAAGAGCTTTCTTTCCTAACTCAGCTTCAGACTCTTCAAAATAGAAGCAGATGAGGAGATTATAAATTTGTGCTTAATGATAGATAAACTTGATCATTCATATACGGATGAGAAACTCTCTAATATAAGCTCTCGTGAAAGCATTAAGTACCTGGATAGTGGATATTTAAAATATGTGACTTGAGATACAAATCAATTTTTATCAATAGAAGCCATGACTAGATTCAAAGTGACACTTCAAGATAACAGAACTAGAAGAGTGGTAGGATCATATATGATTGGTAATACGAGGAATTTTTTGATAGAAAATATTTTATTATTCGAAGGCTTAAAACATAATTTGTTAAGTATTAGTTAGCTTTGTGATAAGGGTTTAAAAAAAAATTGCCTATAAGCTGCATTATAAGACAAATTGGAGTTGATGTGTTACATGGAGATAGGGTAAATAATATTTACATGCTTGATTTAAAGTATGTTAAATCTTATAATACTTTTTATCTAAAAACTATTGCTGGTGAATCTTTGTTATGGCATAGAAGACTTTGTCATGCAAGCATGAAAAATCTTAGGAAGATTATCTAGAAGGAATTCATAAGAGGCATACCTAAATTAGAATTCACTAAGGATCACCTATTTGATGCATGTCAATTAGGAAAATAAGTCAACTCATCTTTTCATCCAATTAAAGATCTTAGTACTAGTAAACCCTTAGAAGTCCTTCACATGGATCTTTTTGGACCTGTTAGCACTTTAAGTTTTGGAGAGAAAGTTTTTGGGTATGTAATTATTAATGATTATTCAAGATTTGATTGAATTAGATTCTTATCACATAAGAGTGAATTATTTGAAGAGTTTAAAAAAATTTTTACTTAGATTCAAAGGAAGTTAGGTTGTGAAATTCTTACATTTCATATTGATCATGGTGAAGAATTTAAAAATAAAAAATTTAAGGTTTTCTATTAAAAGCAAGAAATAAATCACAATTTTTTAGTTACTATGACCCCTCAACAGAATGGAGTTGTTGAATGAAAGAACAAAACTTTGGTAGAAGCCACTAGAGCCATATTGGTTGAATATTCACTTCATAAATATATTTACACTTAAGCGATTAATACAACTTATTATATTTTGAATAGGGTGAATATTGGATCAAAGTTGAATCAGAAACCCTATAAGCTTCTTAAGGGTAGGAAACCCAACCTCTCATATCTACATGTCTTTAATTGTAAGGCGTTCATTCATAATAATGGTAAAAGTATTTTAGGAAAATTTGATCTTAAATTTAAGGAGGGGAATTTTCTAGGATATTTGAGTGTTGGCAAATCCTATAGAGTTTTTAACAAAATGAGTTAGAATTAGGCATCGACTTAACAAATAAATGAACTACGCATCATTTATTTCAATTATTTAACCCGCTAATATAAATCATTAACTTTTTTATTGAATTTTGGATTCTAGCCATGTAGGAAGATTGAATTAATTTGTTAGAAATGATATTTGGAAGTTGATAGGAAGACCTAAAAATCAAAGTGTTATTAAAACTAAGTGGGTTTTCAAAATAAGATGAATAATTTAGGTATAATGTTTATAAATAAGGAAATATTTGTGGCTACGAGTACAATCAATTAGAAGGGATTAATTTTGAGGAGACTTTTGGCCCTGTAGCTAGACTTGAAGCAATAAGGAGCTTTTGCCTGTTTTAAAGAATTTAAACTATTTCAAATGAATATTAAGAGTGCCTTTCTTAATAGGATGATATAAGAAGATGTTTATGTTGAGAAACCTTTAGAGTTTGGAAATTCACAATTTTCTAATATTGTGTTTAAATTGAAAAAGACATTATATGAATTAAAAAGGCATTTAGGGCATGGTATGAAAGGCTAAGCACATTCCATCTTGAATGATTATTTGTTAAAGGGAGTGTGGATATAGCTCTCTTCTTAAAAAGAGTAGGAAATGATATTCTCATTATTTAAATATATGTTGATGATATGTTATTTGGATCCACTAATAAAACTCTTTGTGATGATTTTTTAAAAATAATGACAGATAAATTTGAAATGAGTTGTATAAGAGTCTTGAATTACTTTCTTGGTTTTAGCATAAAATAGAAATAGTATGGCACATTTCTTAGCTAATCAAAATACATTAAGGATATCTTTAAGAAGTATGAAATGGTTAAAGCGAAACTAATAAGTACATCAATGAGTTCCTCAATTCAGTTTGATAAGGATTTTGTAGGCAAATCTATTGATCAAAAGAAATTTAGAGGGATAATTAGATCATTACTTTATTTAATTGCTAAATGACATGATATCATATTTTATGTTTATTTTTGTGCTTGATTTCAAGCTAATTCAAAAGAATCTTATTTAGTTGCAGTTAAAGGAATTCTGAGATATCTTTTGGAAACTCAAAACTTAGGGATTTAATATCCTAGGAACATCACTTATTTTAAAATCATTAGATATTCTAATTTAGATTTTGTAGGATATAGAGTTAATAAAAAAAGTACTTCTAGAACTTATCAATTCATTAGAAACTTTTTAGTTTCCTAGTCTAGTATAAATAGAATACTGTAGCCCTTTCTACTGCTGAAGCAGAATATATAGCCTTAAGAAGTTGTATGGCACAGGTTTTATTATTATAATAATAAATTATGGATTTAGGCTTTTCAATTGAAATTATTCCAATTTTCTATAATAATACAAGTGTTATTTCTATTTCTAGAAATCAAATTCAAGACTCCATGACTAAGTATATAGACATAAGGCATAACTTCATTAGAGACCAAGTCACTAAAGGAGAAATTGAACTACATCATGTAGCAATTGAAAATCAACTTGTAGATATTATCAGAAAATCACTAGTTCTTGAAACTTTTAGCACCTTAAGAACTAGATTAGGTGTTATTAATATTCATGCTTAACAAATGTAATTCTGCTAATTGCATTTGTGTTGTTTTTCTTTTGTCTTTATGATTGTGTTTTTTATTTTTTTTTTTTTTGTTTTTGTTTTTTTTACTTTTATCTATTTTGTTGTTTATTTTAATTTTAATTATTTTTATTATTTTTATTTTGTGTATGTTTTTTTAATTATTTTGGAAAAAATCTTGATCGTTATGTAAAAATCTAATTTTTTTTTTCATTCGTACTATATGAACCACTTTCATACAGTACGAATTCTCCATATTTTATATGATTTCTTTTCTGAGTTGGATAGATGAAAATTTGATTATTTTTTGGGTAATCGTATAGTATAAACACATCATCATCTATACAAGATGGTAATTTTCTTTCAAGGGAAAAATGAAAAAGCCTACACCCAGTTTGTTCAAGCTAAGATTACTCCTTGTCTTCTTTTTCAAGAAGATATCAACTTTCTAATTATGCCTCTCTTTAACTTTACTCAATTTTCATTAATTCTCACTTTGATCTACACTTTTAGTTCTAAGACCTTTTATTATTTTCTTGGCAATTTGAGAATGAGAGAAAACAACACCATTATGTCCTCGTATGTCTTTCACGAACGTGTTGAAATGACTAAAGAGGATTTGGGAACCTTTTCTTTGCATCTTAAAACTTAATGAATTAAAGCTCATTCTATGACTTTTAAAAGTGATTTTAATTGGACTACAGTTAATCAGACTCTTAAGGGAATACCTTCAATCTAATACTTACCCCTTGTTCAATCTTTGAATCAAAATGATAGCAAATCAAGCATGTTTTAAAAACCTCTATTATTCATAAAGCTGGTGATATAATCAATATAACTCCTTTGCTTAGTATAGTCACATGCTATATCTTGTCAAACACTCCATTTGATGAAGTCTAGTTGATTATGAACTACATCCATAACGTCACTTACATTAGAATTCCTTCAACTAGAAGGAAGAAGAATGTGGATTTAGGATACTTGATTTCCTATATTCTTGAAAAGAAATATAAAATTAATCATCATGATCCCCTAGATAATCTTCTTGTCTATTTTACTGATGCTTCATTTCATATTCTTTCCCATCGGATCAAGGAGATGAAGGAGATAAATTTAATGAAGAAGGAGGACATGCTCCAACACCTGCAACTGCTCCTACTCCAATACATGAGCATCATTTCTATCAAGAAATGATCCAGAGATTTAATCAACTTGAATATTATTTTGATCAGCGATTTTATCATATTAAAACTCGCTTGGGCTAGTAGGATTTCATATACAATTAAGATATGAGCTAGGTGAGAGGGCAAGTTGATTAAATTAACACTCAAGTAGCTACCATCAATAGCTACTTTACCCAGTTTATCCATAGCCTTCTCCAGATCAAGATCCCCCGGGCTATTAGTTTGATTATTGTATTTGTTTTTTTATATGTTTTAGTTTTATTTTAGTTTTTTTAATGTTAAAGTTAGATGTTTTGTTTTGAAATTATTGTAGTTTCTTTATATTCTATTTTATTTTTATTTGAGTTTGACTATGTACTACTTTATTTAAAAAAATTATTAAAAAAAGATTTGATTGTGCTTGAATTGTTGTTCCATCTTTAATTGTTTATGAGTTATTATTGAGTAATCCAAAATGTTGAGTTAAAGGATAACAAAATTTTAAGTTATTTGCACCATAATGTTATTTCCTTAAATTTTTTTACTCAAACTTTAAATCAAATTAAAATTGGATTTAGATAAGGGATCATATTCATGTTCAAATAAACATTTATCTTATAGTTATAATTGTTGCAAAAAAGGTGACTTACTTTCCTTTTATTTTCTTATTCAAAGTGTTGATTTTATTATTCTCTATTAGATTTTATTTTGTGGTTTAATATTTTTATAAGAGAAAAATTTTCTTTTATTTAGAAGATAATTACACAAGCTAATATTTGTTGATTTAAGGTGTGGAAAGAACAAAAAGAAAAAAGATGCACAAAGAGTGCAAAAATTTCAAAAGAAGCACAAAATGAGCCCAACTTAAAAAGATGTGCAATGTTCGCCAAATAAAGTTCAAAATCAAAAGATATGCAGTTGAGATAACATCTCAATTCTAGTTGATAAGAGGCATAAAATGAGCACACATTACAGTTGGTTCTTTCCTCTATATCTTGAATTATTAAAAAAAGCATGCATAAAAAAATATTTTTATTTATTAAATTTAAATTTTTTTTTAATTTTTTGTCAGTTATGTTTTATGATAATTATTCTATTTGATATTTCAACTTTCTAGAATGAACATTGAACCTAGTCAACTTTTCTTTTCTTAATTAATCTTTGATTTAAAATGAGTATAAAAATATTTGTAGGAATTTAATGTTGTACATGTTTTTTCCAAATTTCTTTTCCTTATCAACATTTAGATTTGTCCATAAGAACTTTATTATTCGAGGGATTTTTCTTTCTTTTTCCCCTCTTTTTGATGATGTCAAAAGGGGGATGTTGTTTGTGTTTTAGTTTGAAAGTCTTTGTGTTGTTTGTGTTTGGTTTTTAATCAACTAGGGTAGGTTTTTTATGTTTTTTTGAAGTTTTCTTGGTCTTGTGTCTTAAAGTTTTTTTCTTTTGTGTTTGTATTTAGTGTCTATTTTCCTTATATATTGCTTTGTTGTCTTATAAAAAAAAAAAGAAGTATGGACGAAATTTTTTCCCCATTATTTTTATTTTTATTTTATTCATTAAGGGGGAGCTTAGAAGAGAAGTACTTTTATATGTAATTCAAATAATAAATATTTTTGTAATCATAAAAAATTAGAGAGATTGTTGTAACTCAAGAATCAAGATTGAGATTGTGATTTTTTATGAAAGAAAAACTTTTTTGTTCTGATGATTTTTGTATGTACTAATATTTTTGAAAAATTATTTACTACTCCAGACGGTTGAAGACTTCAATATAGGATATAGTAGGATTTCATGTAATTGAGTCTGTAGATTTCTAAGTTTTATTTCATGAGTTTTAGCAAGAGTGATTGTATTTGGATAATCATCCATACATACAGGGGGAGAGTTGTAATTTTTTTCAAGTCTGACTGAACTATATGATATTTAATTATACTATATGATTTGACAGTTCTTTCCTCTAGAATGTTGTTAATAAAAACAAGGTCTAATTTTTTTTTAACTATTTGTATCATATGATGTTAATTTATACAGACGAATGGTAGAATACAAAATTTCTTACGTACCGGATCGTACCAAACAATCTCATTCATTTTGAACTGTTCGTACGGTCGATGTCAAGTCATACAGATGACTGACATAGTATGAAATTCTTTTCGTACATGATCATTTTATGTGAATACATTCATTTTTGAATTGTTCATACAATATGATGTTAGATCTTACATATGAATAACAGTGTATGAAATTAGGTTTGTATAAGATCATACCATACTAATATATTTACGTTTACACTATTCATATAATACTTAATTTGTACAGATAAATTACATTGTACAAAATTAAGTTCTTCCCAGTTTGTACCAAATAAAGCCTAAATTTTTTAACAGATCATACAGTAGTAATATAAGTCGGTTCACTTAAACTTTTAGTTTTTAAATAGTTTTTCATGTAGTTTCTATATAAAGAGTCCTAAAAACTTTCATATTATCCTTTGCTTCGAATTTCTCTTGAGAGTGACCTTTTAGAGAGTGTGTTGAGGAGTGATTTTATGATTAAAGAGTGATAGATCAAGTGAAGGAGAGTTGTGAGGGATTCACAAGATTGCCCATAATAAGGATCTCTTTATCTTCTTCAAGTTTCTACCTAACTTTTTTGGAGGCTCTTGAGAGAAGATCTTAAAGACTAGGACAAGGTTCTCTGCCTTCACTAGAAGAGTGAAAAAGGATGTGATGGTTCTCTACCTTAACCAGGAGGGTGAAAAAGAATGTGATAGTTCTCTAACTTCACTAGGAGGGTGAAAAACATGTCAAGGTACTCTGCCTTCTCTAGGAGGAATAAAAAGGAAATAAAGGTACTCTGCATTTACCAGGAGGATGAAAAAGGAAATAAAGGTACTCTGCATTCACCAGGAGGATGAAAAAGGATGTGACGGTACTCTTCCTTCATCGAGAGGGTGAAAAGGATGTGAAGTTACTCTGCCTTCACTAGGAGGGTGAAAAAAGATATGACGGTATGCTTCCATCAATTGGAGAGTGTAAAATGCGATGGATCTCTACTGCACTATGTTGGTGGAAGAGGGTTTGTAAGGGCTTCTCTACCTTACTATGGGGGCAAAAAGAGAGTCACTTATGTTTTTTGTAATACCTAGAGGAGTCTCCACAAAGTGGATGTAGGTCTATTTGGACTAAACTACTATAAAATTTGGCGTTCTTTTCTTTAATTTTTTCAGTATTTTTATTTTACTACCCTTATAATTTTATGGTTAAAATTTATCTGTGTTAATAATTTCTATAAACTAACTACATGTTTCAAGATTAGTGATTTAACTTTTAAGAATATCTGAAAAGGTTTTCAAATATCCAAGAATTATTTAAATAACAAATTCATCCCCAATTGGTTAGCATTGGGATAGTTCTATATGGTCTAACAACCTACAAAAACTTTCAAAAGGCAAGAGTAACATAATAGTAGAAATCGACCCTAGCCAATGAAAATCGAAAAAGGCCACAACCTGTATAAAAGGAATCAACATGGAACAAGTAAGAAAAGCAAGAAATGAAATAACAAGCCTCCAACAACCAATAGAAGGAAGGAAAAAAAATTCATAACCAACCACGTCACACAATTAGCACCCACCAAAAGGCCATAAAGATGATAACCATCCTTAACTTAAGAGAGATAAACATAACAAGAAAGCCCAAATAGTCCAAACTGTTAGGAAAGACAAAGCTAAAAAATTAAAACCCATGAGCACAAGGTTTGGTTTTATTCTTCTTTTTTTCCTTCTAAACTTTTGAGAAAATCCCTCAATATTCACTTGAATAACATTTAGATTACAATCATTAGTCAGACAATTAGATAATTCACCATGTGTTCCCTTAGAGCCCTAGTCTTCTCCAGATTGAGAAAAAATCTAATCTGCATGGCTAAGAGGAATGTGAACCAAGAAATACCCTCCACTCAATACAGTAGCATAAATGTAAGATATATGAGTTTGAGTTAAGCCAATAATAAGAACTTTATAAGAAATCACCAAACCATCATAAAAAGCAAAAGTCACATTAATAGAAATAGGAGGAGATACATTACCTACAGGTCTCACATCCACATAAATTTTGAGGTCATTCATAATATTATGCTCATCCCAAAAAATTGTAGCTTCCAATTGAGATAGCTTAGCTAACTGAATTCCAGGATTAGAGGAAAGAGGAATGAAAAAAGCATTATCGACCATAAGCTTGTTACAACCCTCACAAACCATAAGGGTGGTAGTTGGTAAGTTAGGATTCAAAGAATTCTTAACAATATTATTTAAATTATTTACAATATTAACAATATCAAGGCTAATATCCCCAATAATCACCAACTCAATAACTAGTGGAACATGAGTCAAAGTATTGATAATTATATTATCCAAAAATTTCATTTCACCAATTGCATTCCCATCAGTGATAATAGGATTAGTATCATTGGCAATAATAATCACCAGGATAGAGGATGGTTGGGGGTGATAGTCACCCTTCGAATGCCAAAGAGGTTTATGGATAACAAAATAGGGAGGGAAAAATTCCATCTCGACATGTTACACCACCTAAACTTTTAAGGACGTAGCCACACTCTATCAGGATGTTGTTTGGTAATGTAAAGCTCAACCAAAACATATGCAATAGAGGGCTGAGAGAAGATAGACGTTGCATTATCAAATTTTAACATATAACTAAACAAATATCCAAGATCATGAAGGATACATAGGGAAAATAGACGTGGATGTAAGTTTGGGAATGAGATCCAAATGGGAATAATAGGAGATTCAAAACAAATGTCAAATAAAAGTGACCATTTGGTCAATTTGAAATAATACTTGTTAACAAAATAAGATTTATAGGAAAAGACTCTTCTATAGTCTAGATCATTTACTAACTTAATGTGTACATGCTAAGGATTCAAAAGAGTAACTGAAAAATTACCATTGAGCTTGAGATTAAAAATGAAAATTTTGATGGAATCAAGACTAGGTTGACGGCTAAGAAATTTGCCAAACAACATATATTCAAGAGGCGCCATAAGAGTAAGGATCTCCTATGAGATCCATAGTGATGGTAAACTATGGAATGTAGTATATTTCAGCTCAGAAAAACTAGCGACGGATAAAATACTAGAAAGGGCATCACAAAAAGAATGTTATTTTATCACCCATATAAAAAGCTTGAATCATTTAAACGATTCACCGCCATTCCATTCACAAAGGACCGGAGGTGGATAAATCATGAAAATGAAGAGAAAATCCACAAAGCCAACAAAAAAGGAGAAGTGGGATAAAGAAGACTTTCTAGAGAGTGGCACCGACATCGGGAGCAGCGGTTAGAGCTTCTAAGAGAGAGCTAGGGAAAGTTTCTAGTGGAGTTAATGTGGGGGAGATTTAAAAAAAAAAAAATATTAAGGGTTGTTTCATAAATGCAAGAAAAATGCTCACTTCTCTACTAATTTCTACCATCCCCTCCTTCTTTGAGCATATTTGCTAGTGTCCAGTTTTGTTGAAGTCTGTAAAAAGCCAACAGGCAATCAGAAGAGGGAGGATTATTTACTGAAATTCCTTTTTTTTCTTGTTATTTTATAATTTACTCAATTTCCTATGTTATTTATTTTTTTTTACTAAATTTCCTTTCATTTTACTAAATTTCCTATGTTATTTTTGTGAATAAAATTAAGGATTTCTGATTAAATAACCAAATAACATTCAATTTATAAGAAATTTATTCCATAGGTCTCTATAAACCTTAATAGTATTCCATAAAATATTTAGGTTATTTGGATGTTCTTATGATTTATTGTAATTTTTTAAAGGTAATTTCATTTATACCTTTGGAGAATTAATTAGGGCAGACTAGACAGAGAATTCAGGCGAAATCAATTACTAACTAACCCTCAAGATAATGTTTATAATATATACAAAATTCATGAAATGATTGTTAATTATATGGTTTTTTACAAATTTTGAAATTTATATATAAGAATTTGACTTGCTAATTTTAAAATTCAACACAGGTAAGAGGTGAATTCAAACCCCCTTAATAAAATTTATAGTGGATATATACGCCCTAAAGTTTAATCAATTTACCTTTGAACTCAATCTAACATAATTAAGAATGAAACTAATCCCTAAATCATCTAATCCACTATTCTAGCTATCTTACCCAATCTATTTTGCTCGATTGGCTTCTCCCATTCTAGCTAGGGTCCCCTACTTGATTGGCTTCTCTCGATAGCTTTTGCCATCTAGTTTTAGGGGAAGTTTTACATTTGCCTTTATTTATTTTTATTTGTGGTGGTTTCTTTGTTAGACTATTATGTTTTGGTTTTCTCTTATGATTTTTTTCCAGATGGCAGCGAAATGGCTCACCGATCCTAGCTTCTTAGAAGAATCGTTTAAATCATGCTCCTTTATTGATATTCTTTATTGTATTTCTTTGGATGTGAGGTTTCTTGACCTTAAACCTTCCTCCTTTTGTGGCCTCTCTTCTTTGTATATATCGGAGGAGGTGATTATTACTCTAGCGACTCCCTTTTAATGTTTTACTGGTTGTTTTTTCCCCTCTAAGCAGCTCCTCTTGATTCTATTCAGAGGTTCTTTTTCAACCTTAAGATTATTGGAGATGTTTTAGTTACCATGCTTGATTGGTCACATATTTTGATTTAATTGGTTATTAATGTTGATTACCATAAGATTATTTTGACATATATCATACCTAGTTAACAATTCCTTCATGAAATTGACCAAATGGTCTGCTCTATTTAATTTCGGCGTTGAGTCTCTAGTAATCCCTTTTTGGATCTCCATCCCAAATCTCCACCCTCGCCTCTTGTCCCTCTATATCCTTTATATCCTAGGTTCGATTTTCAGTAGGGTGTTGAAGGTTGATAATGCTAATTCAGTTGGATCATGTCCTTCTATGGCTCGGGTATTGGTTGAGATTGACATTAATAAACCTTATCCTGTTAAAATTTTGTTAGGTCCAGAGAAATTTGGATACATTCAATAATTGGAGTGGAGGTTTCCTCACTTTTTGTGCTTCATGTAAGAGTATAGGGAATTTGATAAGTAAGTGTTGTCTTCTGCCCCATTGGCTATTGTTACTAGTATGTCTAACGTTGTTAATGCTAATGTAAGCTATGGTGGGAATGTTGGGAGTTTGGATAAGTTGGTTAACTATGTAGCGCCTACCCTGCCTCTTGCTCCACCTCTCATATGGAGGTGGATATTGTTGTAGTGTGTGGGGAAATTGGTAAGGCTATGGAGTTGGATCCTAATGTTGATATTGTAAGTTTGGCTGCTCCTTTTGGTGATGTTGTTAAGTTTGAACTGTTTTGCCTTTGAGTGCTCCTGTTGTTATTAAGGGGGAAGCTACTAATCTATCCTTGATTGCTGAAGGTGGTTATGAGATATGTGATGCCAATAATTATCTAATTAACCATATAACTTATCCTATGAGTTATATTGTAGTGGCAGATGCTGGTGGTATTTTCAAATCTTTAATTTTAGAGGGTGATGGATTTGTTGTGGTTTCTGTCAGCCCGGTTGCATTTGGGAATGAATTGGATTATCAGGGTGTGCTTGATGATTCTGTTGAGTCACCATTGAATTTGTGCAAATCGGTTCCAACAAATGTGAATTTTGTTAATTTTCATGTTTCTTTTATGTCTCTCGATGCCTTGAAAGCTCATCTGGTGGTTAATTAGGAATATTTTAGCATGGATAATAATGAGTGGCTTGATGGTTCTACTTCTCCTTCTGTGGGTGATAGGGATGTTTTGGATGGGTTGGAGGAGAGTGACCATGAGGTGTATAGCTTGAATGTAAGTAGCATCGTTGAAAATGCTTTTGCTCTGTGGGGTGGCAAATGTCATAGCAAGAAACATAAAAAGTAGGCTTTTGCCTTTCCTTTTTCTATTCTTGGATGTTTCTTGGCCTAGTTTGTGGCTTTGTCTTTTCGTGTTGAGATGCTTGCATGTTGGAGGGCTTTGTGGTTTTGGTAAGATTGGTATTGGTTTTTCTGAACTATGATGAGGCACCATTCTGCACAACCCCAGCTTGTCCATGGTTTCTGGCAACCTTGGTGGTTCATTTCTAATTAGTGGTCGTCATTAGCATGTAGGATATTGCTGGTTCTTGGTTCTCCTCTGGTCACTTTGTGATTTGCTACCTCCAATGGATGGTTTTTCTGTGGCAGCTAGAGGGTTGCAGGATTTGCCATTCTTGAGTTCTTATGGCAATATTAATTGTTTCTATGATATTTTGCGGCCTTATTACTATATTTTGTTTACTTTTTTTCTTTTACTGGTTGGCTTCCTTCAAAGCATTGTATTATTTATTGGCCTTCTCTTAGGCTGTTGCACTTTCCCTTTTGTTAAATGGAATAAAAATAAATATTAAGTTAAAAAATGAAATCTTTCATACTAAATCTGCTCCTCCAATAGCCGTGAATTTGGATTAATTATATTGGAACTTTTTTATTAAATCCATAGATAATTTATTTGCCCAATTTAGATTAGCCCATAGAGATATATAAATTTTTTGTCTTTGTGAATTAATTTGTATTTAATTGAAATTCTTATATAGTTTGCATCTAAATGTTCTTACACTTTTTTAAATTTCATGATTTTATTTGATACTTAAATGCTGATAGGTTACATTGACTTGATGAAATTAATATCAACCATATAATCAAAGTTCCAATGAATGAGATCCAAAACCCCAAAATGGAAGGATGGTCGGATTGAATCCACTTTGAAGAAATCAAAACTCTCTCATGGGTTTAAATATACATTTTTATCCTCATGAGGTATAAATTACTAAAGGATAAGTAATATATTTAGGGGATTTGATAAGAGAAACATTAGTAAGTCTAAATTGTATATAAAAAGGTATTTTTTTCATTTAATCTTTATACTTTTGTGTAGGAAACAAGATAAAAATCATAAAAAATTAACTAGCATCAGAACACTCCATAATCAGCACCACAATGTCATAACATTCTAAAGCTCTTTGATGCCAGCACTTTAACGCCTCAACGATGAGGCTCTAAAAGGTTTGTTGGGAGATTAGCATCGAGGCGATATCCAGGAACTATCATAGTACCAAATCTAGCACCACACTGCAAAAATGCCCAGTGCTACTTTGAGAAATGGTTAGACATATGAACCAATGCGTCTAATGGTGAATTGATAGAGTGGTCCATCTGTAAGCCAGCTAGCGCCTCAGTATAAATTCAATTATATTGTAAAAGTATAGATAGTAACATTATGTTCATATAAAGTGATTGGCATTTTGGGGAGATGTATCTGTGTGTGTGTGTGTATGCGTGTGTGTGTGCGTGCGCGCGTGTGTTTGTGTGTGTGTGTGTGTGAGGGAGATATTATTCTAGGGAGGAATTGGCTCTTGTGTACTTGTTTGGTGTCTTATTTTATTATACATAAAAGTGAAAAAGTGCAAAGGAGACTTAACTTTTGATTCAGGTAGCTTCTAATATTTCTTCTATCTTTTGTTTCGTGCTTTGTAGTTTGTATTGTGTTTGTTAGTAAAATGAAAATATTTCTACTATGTAATTTTGTCTCAATGTGTAGCTAATCAATTAAATTTGAATCTAACATTATTTAAGAGCCATAAACTTCATGGAGTAGGTTTGATTTTTTTTAATTAGTTATGATGTTATTAATTCCTCCAATTTTAAATTAGTTTATGTATAGACTGCTTATAAATTTCAAACTTAGTGTCATCTAGAGCATCAACAGAGGATTAAAAAAATAATTAGAGGTTTTAAAATATAATATCTTCATAACATTGACATATGATGGTTTGGGTTATGAGATCTTAAGGAGATTGTAGGGATGCTTCTCTCGAGGCAATCATCATAAGCAATGTATGGAGAGGTCACTTGCGGGCACTTAGATCCACATTGTGGCAAGTATGAATAACTTAAGAAAGCCAACACTTATCACATTAGAAAAACAAATGGATGTTAAATTCAATGTATCAAAGATGTTAAATGAGAAAACCTCTTCCTACATTGTGTTGGTAAGAACTTGAAGAAGTCCTTCAAGGGGGCTCTACAAATTGCCTTAATCTAAGAGTAGGACCATTGCTAAGCATTCTAGAAACATAGCTCCATTCACTCCATATGAGTACCACTTGATATCAAACAATTTAACTATTTTAAATATCAAATATTAAAATAAACATCTAATTATAATGAGTAATTAGTGTGCATTTTTAAAAAGAACTCAAATAAAAATTAAGCTCTTTCAAATGATGAATAAGAAGAGAGTGACTAATAAATACATCTACTCCTCTTCTTACATAATGGCTAAAAGTAAGAAATTAAAATTTTTATTGATAACAATAGGATCCCAAGAAGGATGAGGAGATCGAGCATTACATGTTTAAAGAGTTATAACTATAAGGGGCTCTAAATAATGCTATCAGAGATGATGGAGATTATTACAACAATGAAGATGATGATGATGATAATGATGAAGAGTACAAGTTTTTTTGACCTAAATGAAGCTCTTTTGTATTTATCATTGATGAAGATTGTTATATTAAATGAACTATTTTTATATTTTGTTGTGGTAATTGAATGATTTTTATGTTTTGTGGTCTATGAATGCTTGAACAAAACTACTTATTTGCTATATAAAAAGTTTAAGGTGCTGAAATCTTATTGTATATATTTATGAGAATATAATGGTTGTGTTATTTTTGTGATTTAAGTGGCCTATAATGTTTTGAATTTATAGTTTATATGAATAGAAAAATTACCAAATGTATCAGTCATAAATTCTCAAATAAATTTTACGGTGGTGAGTGGTACTAATCATAAATCGGTCACAAACATTGACCTCATTCTCCCAACAATTTTTGCAACCAGCTATTTGCGACCTAATGTGGTAGTGTAAAAAATTTGTGATGAAATTTGTTTCATCGAAATATATTTTCCACGAGCATATTTACAACCATCATTATAGTGAGTTTATTTGTCCCAAATTTGTAGATGTGACAAGATCTTTGTGTAGGGTTGATGATATTTGCCATCACAAATAATTTTGATTGGTGTAGTGTAATATTGGAGGTAGTTGACATTGTGCATAGACCAAGTGTTCCCAATGCTCGTAGGCCACCTAAGATATGTCACTAAGTATTTTTTTTCAAAGATAATTAGGAGGAAAGTTTTGTAACTATAAAAAATTATAACAATTATCAAGGCTATACCAAAATAAACATGTGCATTATTACTAGAGAAAGATAGTTCAAGAACAATTTGAGTTGCCCAGCTAATTAGCCACCAGTAGTCTACTATGAAATGTGTAGATACTCAATAAAAGGTAATAATTAAAGGTATGGACAAGCTAGTTCTAAAATGATAAGTAAAGATGTGTAGCATAATCTTCTTTTGTCCATTCATCATGCATTCACTAAAATTAGTATTAGTCTTTTTTCTTTAAGAATTGATGAACATTATATTATTCCAACTTGTGAACTTGCTGAAAATACATTATTCTCTAAGTAATGGGCCATAAATCCTTTAGCTATTAGATTTATTATTGTCATAACTAATTCATCTCAAACTTTACAAATTCATTCTTAGTTAGAGAAATAGGAATTACTTTTTTATTTGTATTTCTTTATGCATAGTTCAAACCTGTTATATTTTATGTGCTTTTACATTATTTTTTTATTTGGCTATTTTTTGAAAATACAGAGGATTAATTATAAATTGAATTTCATGAATGGGAGTATATGATGTAGTTATGGAGATCATATATATTTTTTAAAAGAAATCATAAGTGATCAAGCAAATTTGCCTTGGAGAGGGTGGGTAGTCTCCTAGGCCATGAGTGACTCACATAAAGCACACTCCCCCTAGTTAGGGGGAATCTTCATTAAAGGAACTTGCCTTGGAAGAACTTGTATAGTTAAGTGACTTGCCTCAAAATAGAGAAGCATTTACCCATTAAGAAAACATGCATATCCACCCAATAATAACAACTTTACAAATTTATCAACACCTCAATCGAAGACACTCTCCTAATGCACTTGCCACATAAACTCTTGAGAGAAATCCTAGGTGTATGCAACAATCAAATAATATATTTATTATTCTATTTCTAAGGTGTAGCCTTCCTTGTAGTCTTGCCAACTTATAATTATGAGATTTAAAGACAAATTTTAGATTTTATATAAATGATCAAAGGTTTTCTTTATTACACACTTATCATTTTCTAGCTCTAAATCATCATAATTAGTCTTACAAGTATGATCTAAGTGTTGCACTCGAAAAAATTCAATTCTAATAGTGATGTTATTCTATTTTACGGCCTTAAAGAAATAATGTTATTTTCTAACAATTTGTTCATAAATCATTTCACAGTTAACAATAGTCTTATCATAACTAATTAACCTCAATCTTCTCTAATCAATTTCTAGTTAATGAAATACATATTACTTTTCTTTAAATAACCAATTTTATTCCAATCAAGAAAGGATTACAATACCAACCACAGAAGATGCCAAAATACATTAATAGAAAGAAACGATAGCAACCAGCTAATCAGATAGAAAAGGCAGCAAAAAATGAATAAACAATCAATTAGCGGACTCAGGGTGGCAGCTCCCAACAAGAATTCCGTAGCCAGGCACAAACTATCCATTGGTAATAGCCATAGATCACCAATTCACACAGCCAACCATCAAGCACAAGGGCAAACCACCAAGGTTCCCAACAAGCCTAGGCCAAAAGGAAAATAGAAAGGGGCCGCCCCATCATTACCCAAAAAAGCCCATGACAATAAAAGTGAGAAGAAACCTAAAGCCAATTTCTTTTTAGATTTACTGTTCCTTCTTTTACCTCTACCACTAGAACTAAACTTAACATCATAAACATTTTCAATAAAAACATCATCCTCCCCAAAGAAGAAGATGAAAGGTAATCATACAATTCCAGCCAATCCGATTGAAGCAAAATAGAGTTATTCAAAGGGTGGGAGAGGTGAGCTTTCAAATCAGCATTAGATTAATATGTCTAGGAATATTAACAAAACCCTCATAAGGTAAACAACCAAGCCTGGAAGCCACCTTATCCAACAAATCACCTGACTGGGTAGCTATAAGAATCATACCACAAAAATTTTTACTAACATTTCCATTCACACCATCACAATAAACATTTTCAGGCGAGTCTAAAATAACAACAAAAGGAGCAAGCTCCTTCACCACATGAATAGAGTCACTAAAAGCTATAGCATAATTCAAAGTCATGGCATTTACCCCCAAATAATCAGCAACAATAACACTCCCAGCACCATCAACCATGGGACTCACAGGTATTAGAGACAGAAGATGCCCCTACCCGAATACCCCCATCCGAATGTGTACGCATAGGAGACATTTTCGAAATGAAAGGGGAAAACACAACAGTGGTATGGAGAAGGGAAATCACAGGAATAGAGGGATCAATATGATCTAAAGAGGGAGAGTTAATAACGGGAATGATTCCAGAAACCACAGGGGGTTGAACATAAGCAAAAACCTATCCCAAATAAGAAAACAACTTAACACATTCAACCTTCTTATGCCCCACAGATTTACAATGAGGACAATAACTAGGGAAACCCTAAAAAACAACTATATGAAGTTATCCTAAATTCTCCGGCCCAAGCAAAACCGAATCAGGATAGGTTTTAAAAATGTACGGTTCCACCAGGATACGAGCAACAAATGGTCTCAAACCCACATCAGTAACATTATCGGTATGAAGAGGTCGTCTAAATAAAGTCCCCAAACCAAAAAGTATACGAGGATAAAACAGATGAGGGCAAAGCTCCAAAAAAGAAATCCAGACAGAGACGATCGGAGACTTCTCCAAAAGATCAAGGAATGGCGTCCATTTAATCACTTTCATAAAACAACCAAAAATAATAATTGTAATCTATGCGAAAACCCTACAGTAGTCTAGATCATTAGAAAGCTTGATCAAGATATTGCTCTAATCCAAAAGAGAAATAGAGAACTCACCCGATAATTTAAGGTTGAAAAAAAATCTCCTAATCGAGTTTAACTCCAGACGATGTGATGAAAATTTTCCCACTAAAGTGAAATCAAAAGACTTAGCGAGATGAAGAAGTTCATCCTCCGATATCCATAAAGCCGCAAAACCCTGAATCATAGTGACTTGCAGATCCAGAAAATTCTTAGATGCGTGAGAGCCAGACAAGATTTCCTTAAAAGATTTGGAACGATTCTTACAATCCAAAAAGTCATGATCAACGCTATAGACTTCTCCATAGCACCGAAAAAAAAAAACAACACAAATAAGACAACCAGGCAAAAGAAACACAAAAGGAACAAAAAAACTCCCCTCAGCGCGAATATGCTAAAGCGAAACACCTCCAACGACGGCTAGGGAAAAAGCCCTAGCAGAGCGAAACGAAGGAAACCGGTCAGTGAGAAAAAAAACCTCATAAAGGCTCCTTTAAACCTTGTGGATAGAATATGATGACCTTATTGTACGTAGATAAGTACACATCTAGTAGAGTTCAATTGTTTAGTCAAAATTTACTTTAAATGCGTTAAGGGAGCTCTATGAAATAGATATTACTTTACTTCTTGCATATACTTTTACATAGTTTCGACCATATTATGTTTTATTCGTTTTTTACATTGTTTCATGTATTTGAATAATATTTTTTCTTTAAACAGAAGATTAGTTGTAAATTGAATTTCAAGAACATAAATAAATATTTAGTTAAAAAACCTTATTATTTGGACTAAAATTGCATACGTCAATTATTAGAATCAGAAAGCATATTGCTAAATTATGATTTTATTTGGAGGAGCTTTTTTGTATTAGAAAAAATTGTAAAAAAAAAAATCCTCTACCTTTGAATGATATTTTTTACACAGTAATCTTAAAATTTAGTTTCTAAAAATTATATTTAAAATTAAGATAAATGAAATAATAATAAGCTATCCAAATGAAGTCTATACCATGCATGCACCATCTTCTCATGTGCATCACAGGTGCATGAAGAAATTAGTACGTGCGGTCACCGGATCATTTGGAGGTGAATTATGATGTGTTATGTCACCCGGTACGTAAAGGTACATTATTCTGATACACAAAATGGTGACGTGACGGTTCTGATTCGTCTCTGAATGACATCAAATGACCGTACCAAATATGCATGATACCAAAAGTTGTAGATTTTTTTTTTTGTTTGAGAAGCTGAAATTTACTAAATAATTATTTATTATTATTTCTCTGAATGGCATCAAATGACCGTACCTAATATGCATGATACCAAAAGTTGTAGATTTTTTTTTGTTTGAGAAGCTGAAATTTACTAAATAACTTTTTATTATTATTGAATTTAAAATCGAAATAATTTTGCTTTAGCTCTAATGATTGGCTCAAAATTAATTTGGATAAAAGAACACCTTTATGTAGGTTTTCACTTATTTATTTTTTTTCTCCAAACTACCCCCGACAGTAGTCAAATTTAGCAGCAGTATAGTAAGCGCCGCTGAAAAAATATTTACTTTCTTATGACGATCCAAGGAAAAAAACAAGCGGCGGAACATTATCTTTGGGCAGTCATCCACTGCCGACCTTTCTGCCAGCGTGCGGTCCCCACCGACCGTCACGCAGACTCGACGGAAAGCGACGGAATCGGGTACTAAAAAGTGGATGCGCATCACTTTGATACATCGGATCCGTTGAGAGACGGGCAGGACACGCCTTTGCCATTGTCGATGGCATCAGATTCGCCGTCAGCCGCCGCCTTGCCGTTTCTATGCCGTCAAATAAATGCCTCCATAACCGACATTAAAACGTTCCCTCAGAAATTAAATTCGGGAAATTATTACGGGTGAAATTTTGACGGGATAATAATTCAGATTGTGTGAATTAGGGGTGTCAAATTGGGTCACGTGTCGGATTTAGATCGAATCCGACATGACCCGAAGCTAAACAGGTTAATCCGAACCCGATCTTGTAAGGGAAACGGGTCAATATCCAGGACCCAAACCCAACTCGGGTTCGGGTCAACCCGGAATGACCCACAGACCTGTTTAAACTTAAACAACACATTACATACATACAAGAAAGTAGGAATCAAACCCAACAAAATAGGGAATCCAAGGAAAAAATTTATTTATTTTTGAAACATACAAATCATACAAAATATTAAACTAATAAATAAATTACACAAATAATTTCACAAATTACAAAACATAATTTTGCTAATTACAATTTACACATAATTTTGACTGTTTGAAGAACTCAGAACTATGAAGACCAGGAGTCTTGTGCCTGCCCTCATGGAGATATATGCTAACTGCAAAAAATACAAACAATTAACTTGATATAATTTTAAATCCATGAATTAGTTAAAAGCTTGAATTATTAGCTCAAATTCACAAGTTGTTTAAAGAACTACAAGATCTTGGACTGGTGAAAGATCAAACTAGAAGGAGGACTACTGATCTCAGAATGAAGAACGAATTGAGGGGTTCTTCCCAAACATTTCAGTGATATGATACCCGAAATTCTCATTGCAAGCAGTAAAGTTGAAAGATACATAAGGTTGGAAATTCTGTCCAAAGAATTTTTCATATCTTTTGCTTGGTACCTCATCATTGGTAATTGGAAAAGACATCTAAAATACATATTATTGTTTCACATAGGTGTTTTGAGATTGTCCTGTTATCTTTGTAATTTTCTTTTGATTATCTTTTTTAGCTTCTTTTTTGGCTTTTTTGTTTTTTAAACTTATTATATTTGGTTATAAGATCGTTACTAGATCTTATTCTCTAACCGGATGGGAACTCTGGGATACTAACCAACCCTTGGGTTGTTTCAAATTTTGGTATCCCCTGCATCTCAACGGTTTCAAAATAAAAAATAGTGGGTTTCATTTCAAAAATAATAAGTTTAATGTTAACAAAATTGCTTTCAATAAGGATCCTTTTGAGCAAGGATCTATTAGTTTTCTTCCTAGTTTGTATTAGATTATTTTTTCTTTCTTATTAATACAAATTTGCATTCTTTCAAAAAAAAAATCATCATTTAATGAAATGTGAGTCAACAATATAATTTTTTATGGTTGCGCACTTGCGGTATTGCCATCCAAGGCGGCAATTTGTATTTTATACTTAGTATCTATTTGATTAGAGGATAACGCAAATGCCACATGGTTGTAATAGCTTTTTTCTCCCAATTGACTTCACAATCAGTTTAGAAGGGTACTCAACTTTTAATCCTTTCGGAACTAAACTAGCATTTGAACAGATACCGCAAGTAACAGGAAACCAACCTAGGTAGCAAAGGATTCAAAAACGAATCCACAACATTGTAGTTGAATAACAGTCAGCCAAGATAGCAACTGAGTGTAACCAAGACAAGAACCACCCTAAACCCAGCCAGTAACTAGAGAAATTGAGGCATCCCATGCAACCAACACATCAACCTAGCAACCCAGCAAACCAACCCAGCAACCCATCAAACCAACCTAGCAAACTAGCAAACCAACCCAACAAACCAGCAAATCATCTCAGCAAATAATCCAACAACCCGGCAAACCAACCTAGGATCCAGTGCAAACCAATTAGGCATCCCAAGCAACCAACACATAAACCCAGCAACCTGGCCAACAACCAATGTCATCCCAGAAAACCAAAATCATCCCAGGAAACCATCACATTTTCCTTGAGAAATTCACAAAATCCACAAAATTCACCATAACAATCAAATTAACATGGAATTAACATGGCAAACCAAGAAATATGCCTAGAAAAACCAAGACAACAACCAAGATCATCCCAGCAACCAACCCAGCAACCTAGCAAGATCATCATGCTCTAGCAACCAAGCAAGATCATCATGCTCCAGCAATCCAGCAACCCAGCAACCAACCCAGAGAAATTCACAAAAATAAGATCACCCAGGCCAAAAAAATCATCACAAGAAAGCAAGACATCAATAAAAATAGTGCATAACATCAATTTAAATTGCTAACCAATTTGTAAAGACAGCAAACAAATTCACAAAAAGTCACCATAAATATAAAAATAGCTAACCAACTTGTAGTTCTTGAATCTTATAAGGAAATATAGATAGGCATGATCAAACTTGTTATTAGACATAGACATTGAAGATTCAGTGATGCTTTATAAGATCAACTATCCTATATCACGCATACTTCTTTTCTTACAATTTTTGAGGTGACGTCTAAGATTACAAGTTCCATTTTTACTATCACATAAATAAGTACTGCCACATTTTTTACATTTACATTTTTGTTTGTCATCTTTCGTATTAGGTAACATCTCATAATTGACCCAAACAACTGAGGTCATCTTTCACCGTTTCTTAGTAAATATCGCCTCATTACATTGCTCGTTAGAGGGCTCTACAGGCATTTCATAAGTTCGGGCTTATTCATTTTCATCAAAAGAAGAATTCCCCTAAATAGTATTGGAATCCTCCATCTAATCAAAAAATTAGAATATATTACAACTTCACAATGCTAATTCTAACCTATTTGTTAAATTTCTTTTTCAAAAAAATACACCTAACACATTGAGACTTTAACTCATTAAATTCTTCACCAAATGCCAAAAAAACTTCTCCAACATAACATGTTTGACATAAAATGTATGATTCAGAAACATAATGAAGAAATCTCTAAGACCAAAGCAACCATCCTACACTAAAAAGAAGTATGACTTCAATACTTAATGGGTTGAAGGCTTGTTGAACATAAACAACTGTAACTGCAAAATAATTGCCAAATACAAATATAACAGCATCACTTCAATACTTAATGTGTTGTTGACCAGCAACTCATCATAATAACTAGGAGTCTATGGGGTGTCAACTAGGAGCATAATGCCATACAGCATAACTGCAGTAACTGAACAGAAAAAACAACAGAAACTGAACAGAAATACCATAACATAGAGCTCAACTTGGCTCTTTTACACACATACCGCGATTGACTAAAAACCAGCAAGGACTAAACAGCATAACATCAGTAACTAAATAGAAAAATAACAGAAACTGAACATAAATACAAAAATATAAAGCTCGACTTAGCTCGTTTGCACACATACTACGATTGATTAAAAACCAGCAATGACTGAACAACATAATAGCTGTAACTGAATAGAAAAAATAGTAGAAACCAAACATAAATACCAGAATATAGAGCTCGACTTGGCTCATTTGCACATATACTACGATTGACTAAAAACCAGCAAGGACTGAACATCATAACAGCAGTAACTAAACAGAAAAACAAGCAGAAAATGAACAGAAAAACCAGAAAATCGAGCTCAACTTGGCTCGTTTGCACTACGTATTGTGATTGATTAAAAACCAGCAAAGACTGAATAGAAATTCCACCACAAACTGAACAAAAAATAACCAGAAAATTGAGCTCAACTTGGCTCGTTTAGCAAGACAACAAGAAATAAGAAAAACCCTAACCCGAAATATTTCTTAAGGAACTTCGCAATATGTTAATCAAACAACACGACAACAAGATAAACCTCTCCTATGCTCATATATCATGCTTCTAAAAGGAGAAAAAAAGATGAGAGATACAAACATCGAGAGAAGTAAGTGTTCCTGTTGAGCCAAACGAGATGTGCACGATGAACACCATGGACCAACAATATGCAAAAGAAGGAGAATAGAGGAAACCGTCGACAAAGCGAGGAGATCTGAAGAGAAGAAACGAAACTTCAGAAACCCTAGACGAAGCAGCGAAGGAGAGGAGAGCTGGAGAGGAAATGGGATGAAGCGGACGCGAAATGAATACGCTCGGCTCGGATCGGATCCCTAACTTAATCCCGCCGCGTGAAATAAAAATGCGGGTCGAAACAGGTTGGTTATCGGGTTAACCCGGACCCGACCCAAAATTTCATTCTTAAAATAAATAAAAAGTGATTTTAAATATTGCAACCATCAAAATAAGAAGTCTAAATTATTTTTATAAATTTTATTTGGGATGGCTAGATGTAATGGCAAGCCCAAAAAAATTTCTAATTGGTGCTTACTTTTTTTTTTCTTTCTGAAAATATTTTTCAAGTTTTATTTCTACCGGGCTTGAGATAAGCATAGGCAATTTTAAATTTTTTAATTTAGTATTTTAAAATGATAAATTATTAAATATTAAATAAGAAAAAAAAAATTAACAAGTTATATCATGTATTATTCATTTTATGAAAGAGTTGAATGATTATTTTATTATCAACAAAATCTAATATTTCCTTCTCAATATAAGTGACAAAAATATCATTTAGTCATTAATCTCCACTTCAATTTCACGTTCATTTTTTTTTTAAATACTCGTAGTAGATAATGATCTTTTCACACAGGTTGTTGTATTGGACAACACTAATTCTAGTTTCAATAACTTGAAGATATATAAGGGTATATAGACCATCCTTTCTGCTTTGAATTCATTTCTTTCGAAGGCTTTCAATATCTTTTAGGGAAAAAAATATATTTCATTAGACTAAATATTCATAATATAAATTTGCAACAATTTATTAAAAATCTTTTTAAGGAAAAGATTATTATAATCAAACTTATAAATGATTCGTAATATGAACCCAATCATGTATCTCCTAAATGCCTTAGAGTTAATTTATTGATTTAATCCTTATAATAATAAAGTTCTCAGTTTTGTAATTTTGTTAATATCTTCTCTCGTTGTATATCACGAAGTTGGTCATTACACCTTTAGGAAATACCACTGAAGTTGATCATGTTTGAAATTATAGGAAATAATATGACAATTTGAATTTGATTCTTTTTGCAAATGATTCAAAGGCTAATTAAAGTTGGTGTTAGAAGCAATGAATGTAATGTGCTGATTTATTTTCATCCATAAATAATGCTTTTAACCCGTTAAACGTCATTTCATATTGCTAGCTCTATCATAACCTTGGCCAAACATGTTTGAAGTACTTAAACCATAGATACAAATGAGTTATTCTATAATCTTTAGAGACATTTATTATGTATGAAACATGAATAATATCCAAAAAAAATTCTCAGCCATATGAACTTTTTTATTTACATTACCCAACAACAAAGTCATTTGCTCTTTAGCAGACATGCCATGAGTTTCATCAACTAAAATAGAGAAGTAGGTATCTCCAATTTTCTTAGCTAAGAAAGCTGTCTTTGCAATCAACGCAGCTAAATGATATTTTTCTTAGTGTTATTAATTTTAAATGCTCAGGAGCATTTCTTAGTATTATTTATATTGTCATTATGTTCAGCCAGAACTATACCAGTTGAAGAAACTTTTGTATATATTAGACTCATCATATTCTTGACAGGCCAAATCTTGCCTATTCAGCAGAAGTATTTACACAAGTATGATATGCAATTGTTGCATGATTAGATTATTTCTAAAAGACAAAACTAATATGTAGATTTTGTTTCATAAATTCTTCACAATTTTATCATGCATTATTATGCACACTCTTATAGCCTCCAACATGAAGTTCAAATAAGTATGTTTTTTTTTTTTTTTAAATTTGGAAATCCATTTTTACGAAATGGTTCATTATCTTCATTTTCTTTACACGATGCTCTGAAAAGATAATAATATAAACTACATGAATGCTTTGTCTTTATATATACTGCTCTAAGTAATATAAACAAAATGTATGCTTTATCTTATTAAAGCAATTTTTAAATAAAAAGTTAAAAATTTTATACTGAAAAACAGCTTTAAGAAGCAGTAAAAAATTCGTCCAAAATGCAACCTAAAGCAAAGTGGTTTGCCGGTGATACAGCTGCAGCAACTTTATACCAATCCATTTTTATGGTCATAAAAAATAAAGCATTTCAAACTGATATCTTCATGCATTTTTCGGTTTGGTATTCTAATTGTTTAAGAACAAAAGAAGAAGAACCTTGCGTTTGCTGATTAATTTAAATACTGGGAAAAGAAATTATAGAACTTAAATAGCTTCAAAATTATTAGTGATGATATAAGCTAACTCCAAATTTCTAATATGAGTCAAACCCGTAAGGATTTCCAAAGCTTTAGGGATTTCTAAATAAGCTCAAGGTATATCTAAATCAAATGGTGGGATCAGTTTGAGCAAACCTGCGACTAAAGCAAACTCTTGAAGCAAGGTTGTTTGCTAGCAACAAACCAGCGACAGATGCAAAGATATTTGCCGGCAACAATCCATCAAACTGAAGCAAAGACATTTGCCGGCAATGGCGAGTTCGGCCTCCACCCTGTGCGCAAAGTCTTGTCTTTCTCACAGAATAATACGTAGACCGCAAATGAGGCAAGTTGACCATTAAAGAAAAATTTAATCGCAATTGCTGGCGAGCGTGGGAGCTATGAAGAAGATTTTTTATTTTTTTTGGGTGTATACACCCAAAAGCTTGCCCTAATAGCGATATATATATATATATATATATATATATATATATATATATATATTAAAACTCTCAGTTGGGGTTTACATATTGATTAAGGGAAAAAATTAAATATCCTTAAAGGATCAAATGCTCTCTAAAGCACAACAAATTACATCTAAAATAAAATTAACCTGATGAACAAATGATCCTATCTAAATTACAAGAAATAAAAAAGGAAAAGCAAAAGGGAAGCAAGAAGCTAAGCCTCCAAAAAACGCCCCAACGAGATCTTCAACGAATTACAACACATATTATTTGCAAAAAGGAGAGAATCCAAACTAAAAGGCTTAAAATAACAAAGAAATACCTAAACAAGCTAAATATTATACATCCACCATCTCCTATAAGCCAATATTAACCTTAATCAACCTATAAGAAAGCTACCACCGAAACAAATTAGTAATTGGAACGCACATAGCATAAGACCAGACAACCATGCCTAAACAAACGAGCAACATGAGCAACCTACCAACACACTAAACAATCAACAAAACAGAAAAGCAGAGAATAATCAGTCTAGAAGCCAACCTCAGAGGACCCTAGGAAGGCAAATAAATGAAGCATACCCAAATGTAACAAAGCCTAATTAGAAATAGGGGAAATAGGAATGTTCATTATCGACACTTTATTAGAAACATCCAGACTCTGAGGTATCATCGCATCCAAATTAGACATTTAGACAACAACAATCATTTAGCGTGATAGACAAAGTGCCAACATGATTCACATGCTCGATAATGAGAGCCTAAGCAAAAAAAAGTACCCTTAAAATTAGTATAAGACACCATAAGTATAATATCAGTCTTAGCATTATTTATACCCAACCTATTATAAATAACATGGGAATTAACAGTAGATGGGCAAACAAATAAACGACCTAAGCAGACATTATCATTTTGAACTAAACAGGCATTTTCATTATTAACATTAATCATCGATTTTTGCTTCTAAAAATGTGAAGTCACAATAGTAGAAATATGTTATTTATTAGAAACATCCAATCTTTCCGGCATCACCACAGGGATAGAGGAACTCAAAGGCTCTTGGACGAAAACCGCAACCTCATGACCAACAAGCATATTAAACATATTTTGAGAAGAAGCAATAGTGCAATCCAACATAGGCATAGAAATGTTCAAATGAACCTTATCTAAATGAAGAGGACAGCTAGGGTAAAACCATAGCAGAGAGACCACTACAGGAAAATCACTCACTATCGTCTATTTGTTCCGGTGGTTATTATAAGCTTTCCGATGGTTTTGTAAAAAATGGCCGGCTTTTCGGCGGTTAAAAAATCGCAGGTAAAACCACGCAGGAAATAATTTTTCTGCAGTTTTGTGCACCGGCGGCTTTCCAGCCGTTCTCCGGCAGATCATACCACTGGTGGTTTTCGGTGGTTCATACTGCCGTTGGTTTCCGACGGTCATAACGCTAGTGACCACCGGTGATTTACCAACGACATACCGACTATTTAACTATCATTTTGGCCTAATATTTCCTGTAGCAAAACTACCGGATTATCGTCATTCTAACAGTTGCGATCACCGATAGTTTACCGGTCGTGATAACTGAAAGAATTACTGGGGGCTCAAAAACCGACGTATCATCGGAGAACCACCAAAAACCATCGGTAATTACGGTCTGCTATAGTGAACTTTTGGTGGCTCTGATTAGCCATCCGGTATTGATGTTTCTGACGGCCAAACCACCAGTTGGCCGTGGGAAACCCATAGCATTTGAAAAAAAAAATTTACAGCCTCCTTATATTTTACTGATTTTCACCATAAATTCTAAATCTACACAGAAAATATAACATTTATCACAAATATAGATAACGCGTCACTATAATTAATCATAATAATTATCATAAATATGTTCATAAAAACAAAGAAACTCATAATAAATTCATAACCAAACAAATAAAGTCCTCACTTTAGCATAATAAGTTCATCAAATCACATGTTTAAACCAAATAAGTTCACACATAAGTTCATCATAAGTTCATCAAATAAATAAGAGTATTAATCCTCCTCTGTGTCCTCGCTGTCTAGTGATGTATGTGGCTACTCTTGCTCTAGCTCTTTCTACTTTCATGCCTAGAGATTTTCATCTCTATAGGATCGCAACTCTTCCTACATCTCATTTTGAACATTTCTCATTTCTTCTATCTCTCTCTCGTCAACATTGCAACCTTTGGCTTATACTTTCTTTAGCTCCACTAGGATCATAAAATGTTGAGGTGGATGAACTGCCCTCATAAGTATAGCCTTGTGAACCTAAGCCATATACACTCCTCCTTCACCTTCCTCCAATAACATCTGACCATGTATGATACTCAAAATATTGGGTCGATCTTGAATATGATCCCTAACCAGTGGACTGACAACTTTTTTGAGCTCGTACAAAATTATCCTACGAGAATAAATCCATAAAATATATTGATATTAGAATGAGTTTTATTATAATAAATTTATATTCCCAAATTTCAAAAAAATTATACTCACATGAGATTTTTAGCCTTTTCATCAACACACTGATGGTCAGCTTGATATTTGTGAGTCCTCGTATGCAACTCCGATAGTGTCGGCTCCCGGCCAAAAAATTCTTTCTGAAAATAAAAAATATATTTAAAATAATATAAATATATTTATTAAACTAATTCAAAGCTTTTACCAATCATCGTCTATGTTCAGAATAAGGAACATATCCCCCAGTATGAAAAGAGCTTTCTAAACCCCTATAATCAAATGCTTTGTTCTACTTATTCTACTCTCTTATTTTTATGAACTAAGGGCTCATCCAAGCTTTACTCAGATCTGCCCATACGCTCTCTTCAATCCATATTGGTTGCTGCCCAAACTTTTTAATGTCCGTGAACATATCCCTAAGATGGGTCGATCATCTCCACTCATAATTTGTTCTGATCCTCATGTTATGCTCAGGCAATCACCTAAAATATTTATGTAAAAAATATTGGCATAATAAAAAAATATTAATACAAATTAAATCAAATATTTTAATTTATGCTAAATAAGTATACCTAAAATTCTCCAAATCACATATCTATAATTTCCTTTGGGATCTTCTTCCATGATAAGTAAGGAGCATCATATTTATTCCTTATGATATCCTGAATCTTATGAGTAGGTGGCTTTGAAGGATTGAAGTTGCAGGTTAATTTTTTAGGAAAGGATAGTGGTATAACAACAGGTAGATCTGACTGACCCTGACCCTGCTCACTAGGGAACTGCTACTAACTACTGGGTTATGGTGGTGATGGTATAATTTGTGGAACTGATCTCTATCCCTCACTTTCATCACGCTGTCTAGGTTTGATAGGTCTAACACTTAACTTTTTTTAAAAAACTTTGAGTTGAAGGATCTATGAGGAGGATCATCACTTGAAGCCATCTGTATTAAAAGAAGCAATTAGTAAAGTATTGTAATATATAAAAAATAAAAAAATACATAATAATGAATTACAAAAATAAAGAATTATAGAATACAAAATAATGATTAATATTCAAAATAGATTTGACAAGAGACATTACAAGAATAATATGTTTCAAAAAAGTAGAATTCTATAAGTACAAAAACTACTTTAAAATATTATAAAAACTATAATGCTACAATTCTAAATTATAAAAACTAAAATTCTAAATTATAAAAACTATTCATAATAAAAAATATTTTCTTTTCTCTCCAAGGTATCTTCACTTTCTTCCCCATTCTCACTTGATGAGCTAGTTAAACTATTCATATTTTCTAAGTGCAATTCAATACTAGGGGTTGTAGTTGATATCTCCTCAATTTTAACAAGCCTAAAAATTGACATCTCATCCTCTTAATGTATACTTGCTATAGCGTATTGTTGATCAATTATCCCATGTGCTTTTATTTTTATGACAACTAATCAATCTTTTTTATCCCTACAACCACTGTGATATTTATTGAATTTTTTTTAACTTGTAAAGGATGATTGGTATATTCTCCTCGCTCCTCCGTAAAGCATCTTCGCTTAATTTATATGAATATATATCTTTAAAGAAAATGCTAAGCTCAGTCAACATATTTGATATTTAATATGGTAACATATAAATTATAATTAGAAGAAGAACTTTTATAATTATATGAAAATCATGACTTATTAGTCCAAATAATCTCATAAATTTTAGGTCAACACATCAGCTTAAGTTTGATCCATAACCATCATATATTTTTAAATCTTTAAACCACTGATATATTAATCTTTTTTTGCTATAACGTGAAAGAGCAAGATGCTTTAGCTTCATTATTTTGCTAACGGTGGTTGTTACTAACTCTAGATTTTTTTGTCACTAGTACTCTTTAATATCCATCATTATTTTGATATTATCTTTGCTTTATCTTTAACATCCATAATTATATTAAAAAAATTATCTAAAAAATTCTTCTCAATGTGTATAGCATCCAGATTATGCTTTATCAAATTAGTTCTCTAATATGGTAATGTCAAGAAAATATTTTTCTAATCCAATTATATTAAACATCATATCCTAAAAATTTAGACTGATAACATTAGAAAATCAATAATTGTAGGAAGTCAAAAAGCTCTATAGTACATCATCACCACTTAATCTAGGTGGATGAGGTGACCTCTCAACTCTATTTTTAATGAATGCTTGCTTATTTCTCTGAAAATGATGATCAGCAGGTAGGAATATATGATGATAATCAAACTAAGTATTTTTCCTCCATATTTTAGTGTGAAAGCTTTAATATTCCCATGCAATAAGGACAAGCTAATTTTCCTGCTGTGCTCCAACTAGATAATATACCAGAAGCTGGAAAATCGCTAATAGTCCAAAGCATTACAGCTCGAAGGAGAAAATTTTGTTTTGTTGAAATGTTATATATGAGAACACTTTTTTTTTTCATAATAACTTGAGATCATCAATTAATGGTTACAAAAAATGTCAATTTTTACTTTTGGATTATATGGTCCATATATTATAAGTGTTAAGAACATGTACGGAGTAGTCAAACACATCTCTGATGGAAGGTTATATGATGTTAGTATAACTGGCTAATAAGAGTACAGTATAGCTAGTTGACTATATGAGATAAAACTATCAGCACATAATCCAAATTTTTTGTTATGGGGTTTAGAAGCAAATGAAGCATACACTGAATCAAAATATTTTTACGTTTCATCATCAGAGTGGATGAGAAAGAATACCACTATTTGCTAATTTCTCTTTATATCATATCATATGGCCTGCCGAACTCATTGATGCATAGTCTCTGAAGTCTTGGAATAATCAGTAAATAAAATAAATGGAATTATGAAACATCTTTCTTTTGATGATATTATTTTTCCGAGTTTGGCTTAAATAAAGGCGCATTGTAGGTGCGGTAATAAACTTCTATTGCATCATCCTTGTAGTATAATATATATCTATTAATATAATAATTATTTTTTATAACAGTGAGACCCAACTTGGATACTAATTTATTCGTTCGGTATACATTTGAGGGAATTAAATTGTATGTTGGATTAGTTTTCTTGAGAATACTAATGAAGTCATTGAAAAAATTATGAAGAATATTATATTCAATTTAAATAATTAACATCATCACTATAATCAATAATTCCAAATGATTTTTATAACCATCCCAAATTGGTTTTTGAACTGCATATAATAACTCAAATAATTTTTTGGTTTATGTATGTGGTGGCTCTTCCACACTAGCCCTTAAATTAGGACCTGTTACATCAATAATAAGTTCTTCATATGGTCTAGTCATTTGATCTTCATCAATTGTTTCAAAAGCTATGAATGGACCGACATGAGTATCTATGTGTGACTTGTACTCTCCATGTGAGGTCCAAATCCAGTAGTATGGAAGAAATCAACTACGATATAAATCAAGATTCACATCATCAGGCTTTAGAAATGCTTGATTTTTATGCTTCAAATATGAACATCTAAACATTTTATTGAACTTGAAGGAAGGCAGTTGAGATGTAAGTTCAATGAAAGTCTCAACTCACTATATAAATTCATCTATCAATTCTCTTCGACCAAGTAACTATCTGTTATACATCAAATATCACTTTTTTATATAGTCATTTGGACATTGAAGCAAACGCCCCCTACATAGTTATGAAATTAATTATTAGAAGATATGCACCCTGAACAAGTATACATGCTATTCTTTTGAACAAGTGTACTTTACTTGAATTGGAATGTATTGTAGGTCTCACAATAAAGCATTGTAGGTCTCACGACCATCTTATAGAAATTTGTAGAGAACTCTCTAACCCAATTCATTAGCCTTAATATTATGAATTTCATTTATTTCATCAAAATAGGGATCCTCCAACTCAATTTTTTGCCTAATATTAAGAGTAATAATAATCTTCTCTTAAGCTTAATTATTATTTATTATTATTGGCTTCTTCCTCCTATCCTTTAGGATAACTTAAAGAGAGATATTCTACCTATTCAAATTCAGACTAACACTTCTTATGTTGTTAAATGGTGTAATGATGAAACTCTTACATTTAACACTTTTATTGAAGACTTCTATGAAGGAAGGAAAAGAGGCGTTAATATTAACTTACATTATGGGTTATTCAATACTTTTCCTGAATCAGTTGGAAGTACATGGATATTGTCATGAACTTAATTCCCTAAGTTTATGTTTCTCACAAATCATGCTTTGTGTTGTTGCAACAACCTTTGATGCTCTGTTATTAATGGATTTAATGCTCTAGCTATATGGTCATCTAGTTATTATCATTTTCATGTCCAATGGTTTTTTTGTTACACTGGTTATTACACCAATGTTACTAAAAAATAGATTAAGAGATAATTTGGCAATATGATGATCAAAGAGATAGGTCAAGGCATAGGATATAATTCCCTAGAATCAAAGACCATAATAAGTAGCCAATCATCAGATCAAGGAACGTGTGGGGATGTATGATCTGTGATTGTAAACAGAAGATTGAAGACTTCATAATGATTTTTTTAGTTTTCTAGGCCTTAAATTAAACCAAAACTTTGTCTGACCTTTTCTACGAAAACCTAATATGAACCCCATTTATGTAATACAAACTATCATATTTAAATATGAACCCCATTTATGTAATCAAAACTATCATATTAAAATAATCAAAACTATCTTTTGATCTCAACAAATCTTTTGATTTCCACATAGCCTCCATCCGAAATAGTGGCCAAAGTTAATGTTCATGAGATTAAGAGGCTATTAACTCACTAACCAAATTCTTCTTGATATAAGAAAAATTACAAACAACTTGAAAATTTAAATAAAAAAAAAAAACGCAAACCTATGGTTATGGTTGGACTTGGACTCCAGTTTCGCGCAGGAGTTAGGGCGAGATCTTCGGCCGTGCTTTGATGCATGAGCGGGGGTGAGATCTTCGGCTGGAGGGTGCTTGTCGATGGCCGGAGGAAGCGTCTCGATCGTGAGAGGACGGAGGAGACGGGGGAGACTGTATGTAGGGAGAGAGAGGAGGATGTGAGTAAATGAAATGGAAGGCTGGGGACGACTAAATTTAGGGCAGATTCTGGCGGCTTTTCGACGGTTCTGACCATTGGTAAAAAATCACTTAACACTGGCGGTTTGAATCGTCGGTAATAAATAATACCGGCAGACTAACCGGTGCTTATTTGACCGCCGCTAATTCTGGTGGCGATAAATTAAATAACTGTCGGTTAAACCATCGAAAAACACTGGCGGTCAAACTGCCGGTTAAATAGTTGTTAATTCCGGTGGTTACATAACCGCCGATCCAGACCGTCAAAAATTCATGAATTTCCTGTAGTGGACGCCCTTCACAATAAATTTGATTATATGAAGCTTCTCATAATAATTCTTTTTTAGAAAAAGAAAAGTATAATCAAATAAAAATATGACAATCATAGAAGTTGTGAAAAAAGCTATGTCAAATAGAATCTAAACTTATTTTTCATTATATTGGGCATAAGTTAATTTTTAGGAGTATATATTTTACTACATAAAACTAATTCCTTATGTCAGATTATATTTGAGTTTTGTGTATAAATGTTTTACAAAAATTGCATTTTGATTTTTTTAAGTTTTTCATTTTCTATGTTAATTTAAATTTAGGTAAGTTTTTATTTTGTACGTAATTTGTATTTTTTTTAATTTTTATTATATTTTGATGATGTGATGCTAAAACGTTGAAGAATAATAGGATGGACAATACAAGAAACACATGTAGCACATGTAGAATAGTAACTATATAATAACGACAACCACCCCAATGGAGATATCAATCTCAACCTCATCAAAAGAAGAGACAATTTAGTCACCAAGTTATGTCTGAAAAGAAGTAATCTCAATTGCTTAATTAAAATATAGTGCCTTACATCCAAAAATTTATTTGTTTTTTATACTTTTTACATTATAAAAATTATAAAAGTCATAAGAATATTAAAGATAATATGAATATAGGAAAAGTTATAGTCATGAATATTTCTAATTTTATAAAGTTATAATTAATAAAATTATTAGCCTTTTAAGTTTCAACCATATACATTGAGATCCTTCTTACTAAATGAGTAAGCAAAAAATACTATTCATTTAAGTTGCCAATAGACTTCTCTACAACCTTTGAATTTTTTTGGTCACTTCTAATAGCTAGTTTCCAGATCTTTAATAGTTATAATAACTACCAAGATGAGTCTTTAAACTTTTCCAATAGCTTCATAAGAAACCCAAAAGAAATCGAAAGGGATTGGAATTAAAAAAAGTTATCATTTTCCTTTTCTATCAGCACAGCCAACCCATTCTAAAAATAAAACCTTTAATGTTTTTTTCTAATAAGTTGAAGTTAATTTTGGCCCCTTATTATTGTAGCTTTCGTTGTCTAAATAGAACAAATTTTTATAGAATAATCTGTTGATGATGCTTGAAATTGATTATAGAACAATTCTTAGATAAATCTAAAATAATATTTACTGCCTTTTGTGTTAAAGGATAGAAGAGCAGTTTTGTAGAGAGTTTTTTATAGCCATTAGTTTCCTACTGGAGGTGCTGCTAGAAAAGTATTTGTCAAATCTGTGCATTTATATGAAACAAGGTGAGAAATAAAAAATAAGTAGTCACTTCATAATAATATATTTTCGCTTATCTCTTTAGCCTTATTTATGTCAAGAAACTTTTCATCTCAACAGTGGTACTAGAGCTGGGTTCCTTTATATAGAGATGATGTATGATGGTATGATTTTCATTGAAGTCTTGATGCTAAACGAACTAAGAATATTCGAGCACTAAGATAAATCCACTCCTTAGAGTACATGATATTTTGGAGGTTACAGAGAAAGGCTATGAAGAGCCAATTGACTAGTCAGCTCTATCCCCAACATAAATGGATAACAAAGAAACGTAAGAAAGAAATATTAAGTATATTTTCTCATCTATCAAGCTTTAGACGATGATACATTTGAAAAGATCTCAATGTTAATTCAGCCAAGCTACCATTAGAGAAGCTCTAAGTCTAGTATTAGGAGAAAGAGAAGATTAAAATGTACAAGTTCAAATGTTAAGAAGAAATTTTAAAGCTTTGCATATGAAAAAAGAAGGGTTGGTTTCATTTTACCTTTCTAAGGTCATTATCATTCTCATTAAACAAAATTGAAATGGTATGAAGTTAGACAATGGCGCTATTATTGAAAAAATTCTTTGATAATTAGGATCAAGATTTGATAATATCATTATCATTAATAGACCAATGATCTACAAGACATGACAATGAAGCAATTCCTGGGTTCATTACATGCTCATGATGAAGGAAAGAAGATAAATGAAGAGATTACCAAACAACACCTTAAGATTAATCTCCAACACACCACTAAAAAGGAATGATCCAACAATAATAATAGCGGCAATATGGAAGAGGTTGTGGACAAGGATGAGGTCATGCTAATGAATGCGAATGGGAGTTTGACAACAATAACAATAACTATTAAAGAGGAGAAAGGTCAACAAGAAGATGTGATAGATGATATTCAAAATTGAGATATGATAAATCTCAAGTTGAATGCTATAGTTGTTAAAATTTTGGACATTATGATAAAGAATATACAATATCTAAAAAAAATTACATCCAAGGGCCTAGAAAAAAAAAGAAAGGTTAGAAGAAGATGTCACTTTACTGCTAACATATCATGATAATGAAAGCGGTAATGATGGAACGCTGTATCTAGACACAAATGGAAGAAATGATATACATTGAAAAACAAGTATTTTTGTAGAACTGGATGAATCGATGAGCAACATTGTGTCTTCTAGAGATGGCTATGCTAAATCACACGAGCCTACAAACTTATTAAAGTTTTGCCAATTACAAATATTTTTGAATTTGTTGATTTTTAATTGATGGGTTTTGTAGCGAATCTATTTTTTCAGAGAATATAATTTTGATGATAGCAAACACTTCTGTTTCTATAAGACTGTCTTGCCTACTAACATTTCAGGTCCACAATATCAAACTACAATTTGAACCACCTCAAGATTGGATAGACTAGGTCTAAGCCAGTTTATAAATTTTTTCCTTTATTGAGACTATTATAAATGATGTGATTCTTGATGCTAAGTAACCTTCCACACACACATGGGGGAAAATTTCTATCTGATTTTAGAGTTCTATTTTTTTGGTCACATTGTCCGGGACGATCCACAAATTGGCCTGATCGATCAGTTAAAAATAGAAACCCTAATTAGGGCATCCTGATTAAGGCAGGCATCATTAAGTGCATCGTCTTGGATGATATTAGTATCGACCGGGACTATAGACTCAAATAAAAAAGTATCAGCTGCAAGATCTATTTAGATATTATTTATTTTTGGACATCGTCCAGGACATCGTCGTGGACGATAAAACATAATTATGCCTAAATTAATTTAGTTATTAAGGAAAGCAATTAAGGTTTGATTGCTTGAACAAATCATCCTGAATGACGCAGAATCAGCCGGGATGATTAGTTTAAAAAACCAATTATTGTAGCTTTCGTTGTCTAAATAGAGCCAATTTTTATGGAATAATCTGTTGATGATGCTTGAAATTGATTATAGAACAATTCTTAGAAAAATCTAAAATAATATTTACTGCCTTTTGTGTTAAAGGATAGAAAAGAGTTTTCTAGAGAGTTTTTTATAGCCATTAGTTGCCTATTGGTGGTGCTGCTAGAAAGTAGTGGTCAAATCTTTGCATTTATATGAAACAAAGTGAGAAATAAAAAATAAGTAGTCACTTCATAATAATATATCTTCGCTTATCACTTTAGCCGTATTTATGTCAAGAGACTTTTCATCTCAACAATGGTATTAAAGCCGGGTTCCTTTATATAGAGATGATGTATGATAGTATGATTTTCATTGAAGTCTCGATGCTAACCGACTAAGAAATTTCGAGTACTAAGATAAATCCACTCCTTAGAGTACATGATATTTTTGAGGTTACAGAGAAAGACTACGAAGAGCCAAGTGACTAGTCAACTCTATCCTCAACATAAATGGATAACTAAGAGACGTAAGGAAGAAATACTAAGTAGATTTTCTTATCTATCAAGCCTTAGACGATGATACATTTGAAAAGATCTCAATGTTAATTCAGCCAAGCTACCATTGGAGATCTCTAAGTCTAGTATTAGGAGAAAGAGAAGATTAAAATGTACAACTTCAAATGTTTAGAAGAAATTTTAAAGCTTTGCATATGAAAAAAGAAGGGTTGGTCTCATTTTACCTTTCTAAGGTCCTTATCATTCTCATTAAACAAAATTGAAATGGTATGAAGTTAGAAGATGGGCCTATTATTGAAAAAATTCTTTGATAATTAGAATCAAGATTTGATAATAACATGATCATTAATAGACCAACGATCTACAAGACATGACAATGAAGCAATTCCTGGGTTCATTACATGCTCATGATGAAGGAAAGAAGATAAATGAAGAGATTAACAAACAACACCTTAAGATTAATCTCCAACACACCATTAAGAAGGAGTGATCCAACAATAATAATAGCGGCAATATGGAAGAGGTTGTGGACAAGGATAAGGTCATGCTAATGAATGAGAATGGGAATTTGACAATAATAACAATAACTATTAAAGAGGAGAAAGGTCAACAAGAAGATGTGATAGATGATATTCAAAATTAAGATATGATAAATCTCAAGTTGAATGCTATAGTTGTTGAAATTTTGGACATTATGATAAATAATATAAAATATCTAAAAAAAAGTACATCCAAGGGCCTAGAAAAAAAAAAAAAGAGAAAGGTTAGAAGATGTCACTTTACTGCTATCATATCATGATAATGAAAGCGGTAATGATGGAACGCTGTATCTAGACACAAATGGAAGAAATGATATACATTAAAAAACAAGTATGTTTGTAGAGCTGGATGAATCGATGAGCAACATTGTGTCTTCTAGAGATGACTATGCTAAATTGCATGAGCCTACAAACTTATTAAAGTTTTGCCAATTACAAATATTTTGAATTTGTTAATTTTTAATTGATGGGTTTTGTTGCGAATCTATTTTTTCAGAGAATATAATTTTGATGATAGCAAACACTTATGTTTCTCTAAGACTGCCTTGCGTACTAACATTTCAGGTCCACAATATCAAACTAAAATTTAAACCAGCTCAAGATTGGATAGACTAGCTCTGAGTCAATTTTTAAATTTTTTCCTTTATTGAGTCTATTATAAACGATGTGGTTCCTGATGCTAAGTAACCTTGCACACACACATGGGGGAAAATTTTTGTCTGATTTTAGAGTTCTCTATTTTTGATCACATTGTCCGGGACGATCCACAAATCGGCCTGGTCGATCAGTTTAAAATAGAAACCCTAATTAGGGCACCCTGATTAAGGCAGCCGTTATTAAGCGCATCATCTTGGATGATATTAGTATCAACTGGGATGATAGACTCAAATCAGAAAGAATCAGCCGTCAGATCTATTTAGGAATTATTTATTTTGGTACATCGTCCAGGACATCGTCCAACACATCTTCTTTGACAATAAAACATAATTATGCCGAAATTAATCTAGTTATTAAAGAAAGCAATTAAGGTTTGATTGCTCGAACAAATTATCCTGGACGATGCAGAATCGATCGGGATGATTAGTTTAAAAAACCTTAGTTATTCCTGGACGATCAACATCGTCCACCTACCATTCAGGGCAATGGTCTAGATGATTTTCACATATTTGAACTAATCATCGGGGACGATCGTGAGAATGGCCTAGACGATGAAGCTATTTTTCCATCGTCCAGATATCCATTCAATCTGATTATCTGGATGATATTTAATGACTTGTTCTAATCATACAAGATGATATCTTATCATCCTGAATGTTATGAATAAAAACCTTCTGATCGTCCCAAATAGTCCTGGCTGATTAAGAGAAATTTGTGCTGATCAGTCAAGATAATATTTCTATCGTCCTGGACGATAAAGTTAGTTTGTTTAAATTAAGAGCTATTCTGAAACTCTTCTAATTAAGATCTCTTATTCTACCCAAGAGATCATCTTTTAATATTATCTTGACCTAAGAGAGACTAGAGGTGAGGGAGAGAAAGGGAGAGAGAGAGAGGATATTGTGAGGGGGAGTTTATGAGAGGTTTCACAAAGGTTGCTCCAAGAAAGTATCCAAGTTTTCTTCTCTGATTGTCGTCCCTTATTCTTGGAGGTTCGAGAGAGGTCCACTTTAGCAATAGATCATGGTTCTCTACCTGCTTCAGGAGGAAGTAAAAGGAGTTGGGTTCTGTGCCTCACTGGTGTTGGTGGAAAGGAGATTTTGTTCAGGCTTCTCCACCTTACTGTGGGTACAAAAGGAAAGTCACTGAGTTTAGTGCAATACTCGGTGGGTGCCTCTGGGGAGTGGACGTAGGTTGAGTTGACCGAACCATTAAATTTCTATATCCTTTACTACTACTTTTTCGCATTTTATTTCCGCGCGTTAAATTTATTTGTGGAGAATTTTGGTTTGATTGAGTTTTTATTTTTTATAGAAAGATTTTTAAAATACCAATTCACCCTCCTCTTGATTAATTTGGGCTAGTTCATAAGGGCTTAACACCCCTAACAAACTTTTAAGTGGTATCAGAGCAGGATTCATAAAATCAAGTTTTTGAAAACTTTTGAATTTTGATCCATGTCTAACTCTGATAATCGTAATACTGTGGAAGGGTATATAATGCAATGACCTTTCTTTATTAGATTTAAACAAGAATTTGACTTTTAATAGGACACAATGGAGAAAAAGGATTCATGTAGCCGACCCCACGTAGTGGGATAAAGGCTTGATGTTGTTGTTGTTGTTTGTTGTTGAAATATGAAGATTATATGCATGTTTTAACTTGTGGAACTTTTATAGAAATTTTGGATAGATTGTGCATTACTTATGAAGTAATAAATGAAGTTAAGTAATCTAGATTGAATATGTTATTGCATGACTATGAACTTTTTCATATAAAACCTTTTGAATCAATTTCTAATATATATACTAGATTTACTCAAATTATCACCTCATTGCATGCCTTAGGAAGAGAGCTAACTAATTATGGAATAGTAAATAAAATTTTAAGATGCTTGCCTTCTTTTTTTTATACTAAGATCACTACAATTACTGAATCTAAAAATTTGAATACTTATTCTATTGATAATTTGCTTGGATCACTCTTTTCTTACGATCAAGGGGTGAATCAAAGAAATCTTGATACAGGTGAGAAAAAGAAGGAAAAGCTTATGGTGCTGAAGGCCAACAATACAGACACTGATTCTTCTAGGTCTAAAAGTGATGATGTTGCCTTAATCATGAGGTAATTCAAAAGTTTTCTAAGGAAGAAGAACAAGAATCATAAGAAGTGGAATAAAAGTGAAGGTAGTAAAAATTTTAAGAATTCTAATGATATAATCTGCTTTGAATATAGGAAGTGTAGTCATGTTAAAGCTGATTGTCCTACACTTATAGCTAACTCAAGCAAGGAGAAGGGTGAGGAGAAACCCAAGTTCAAAAAGGATAAGAAGAGGTTCCAAAGCATTCTGGGCAGATTCAACATCGGAATTCTCTGAGACTGAAACTGAAGAGGAGACTATAAACTTGTACTTGATGGTGGACGATCATATTGGTTAGTTTGACCAAGAAGATGTATGTGAACTAACCTACGAATAATTACTTGAAGTTTTTGATTAAATTCATGCATCATATACAAAACTTAAGAAATCACATGCTAGTTTAAAATTGGAGTTTTTAAATTTACAAAAAGAGCATAACATTTTACTTAAAGATCATTCTACAATCGATTGAAATCATATGTCATTACTTGATGAGTTTGATGCATTAAACAAAAAGCATACTGAATTATTTGATGCACATGATTCCTTGAAGTATTATCATGCTGAGTTAGAAAAAGTGTATAAGAAATTAGAAAATCTCAAAGTTTTTGAAAATAATAAATCAATATTGCATGCATCATATAACTTTAAAAGAAAGCATTAGTACCCGAATATATTATTAAATCATTTTCTTACTATTAAATATTTTTCATGTGGCATGTTAGGATATATTTCACACACTTGCACTATTCACCATAGTACACATTATGTGTGGAGACCCAAATTGTATATTTCAAAGCATATCATATATGCATTGCATTCTTCTTTCCATAAGAAGGGACCTAAACATGTTTGGGTTCCTAAATATGATGTTTAATGATTTTATAGGCTTGCTCTCACAAAATACCTCGTGAGAGCATGTGGTACATGGATAGCGGATGCTCATGACAAATGACTGGAGATGCTAATCAATTCATTTCATTGGAGGCTAGGGTTGGAGGCAAGGTTACTCTTAGAGACAACACCACCAGGAAAGTAGTGGGTGTAAGTATAATCTGAAACTCCAAGAACCTTTTGAGTGAAAATATTTTTCTTGTAGATGGACCGAAACATAACTTGCTCAGCATCATTTAGCTTTGTAATAAAGGCTTCATCATAAAATTTTTCGTAAATACTTGCATTATAAGCTTAAATAACAACACTGTTTTATAGGAAAAGCAGATCAATAATGTTTATATACTTGACTTAAATAATATTGAATGTGCTGCTTCATTTGGCTTAAAAATTGATGCTGATGATTTATGGTTGTGACATAGGAGATTATGTCATCCTAGTATGAAAACCTTAGGAATGTGATCCAAAAAGACCTAGTTAGAGGTGTCCCCAAGCTTAAATTTTCTAAAGACCACCTTTATGATGCCTGCCAATTAGGATAGCAAGTTTAATCCTCTTTTCACTCCATTAAGGATATTAGCACCTCTAGATATTTAGAAGTCCTTCACATGAATTTGTTTGGACCCATTAGCACTGCCATCTTAGGGGGAAATGTCCATAGATTTATGATTGTCAATGACTACTCGATGTTTACTTGGATTAGATTTCTATCACATAAGAATGAGTCTTTTGATGAGTTTAGATCCTTCTTCACTTGGATTCAAAAAAAATTAGGTTGTGAAATTTTGACCATCCATAGTGACCATAGGGGAGAGTTTAAAAATGAGAGATTTAGAGACTTCTATGAGGATAAGAGTATCAGTTACAAATTCTCAGCTCCTACGACACCTCAGCAGAATAGGGTAGTTAAAAGAAAGAATCGAACCTTAGTTGAAGATGCTAAAGCCATGCTTGGTGAATATTCACTTCCAAAATACTTTTGGGTTAAAATGGTAAACACAGCTTATTATGTGTTGAATAGGGTAAATGTTAGAGCCAAATATGATAAGACACCCTATGATATCCTTAAGGGTAGGACACCCAACCTTTCCCACCTTTACATCTTTAGTTGTAAGGTTTTCATTCTTAATAATGGGAAGTCACACTTAGGAAAATTTGACCCAAAATCTGATGAATGAGTGTTCTTAGCATATTCAAGTGTTGGGAAATCCTTTAGGGTGTTTAATAAGAAGGCTTTGGCGGTGGAGGAAACTATTTATTTAGTGTTTGATGAATCTAATCCTAAGAAGACTAGAGTTGAGGATGAATATGAAGTTGGAGAGATTACCACAGGAGTTGAAAATTTGGAGAAGAGGGTAAAACCATAAAACACTGAAGGCGTAGGTGAGATTACCCAAGGAGTATAAAATGCTAATTTGGAGGAAAGGGTTGAACCTACACACACCATGCCTAGAGATTGGATATATTCATTGAGTCATCCTAAAGAACTGATCATAGGAGACCCTTCTAAAGGTGTTAGAACTAGGCATGTACTTAGGAAGGAAGTTAACCACTCTATCTTTATCTTAATGACTTAATCCACCAACATCAATCAAGCTCTTTCTAATGAGTTATGGATCCTAGCCATGTAAGAGGAATTAAACTAATTTGTTAGGAATGATGCTTGGGAGCTTGTAGAAAGACTAAAGTGATAAAGTGTAGTTGGAACCAAATGAGTCTTTAAGAATAAAATGAATGATTATGGAGTGGTGGTTATTGCACCCCCTCATTTTTATCATTTTATATTTAACTCAATTCCCTAATGTTTTTATCTAAATTGCCTTAGTGCAACTGAGTACTATAGTTCCAGTATATGTTCAACATTGTAGCACCATGTTAGCACTATAATGCAAAATCTCTTAAATCACCATATCAAAATGAAAGTTAAAGCGATACACTATTGAACCATCACAACAATTTAACCTAATGTTATGTTAGAGCCATGCATCAAGTATTGAGCTGCTAGATTATTTATTAAGCACCATAGTACCACCCATTTGAATGATACAGTGCTGGTCTCAATTTTTTTAAGAAATGCATAGAATAATTTTATTAATAAAATGAAGATACAAGCTCTAAGTGATAGGTACCCTGTCTCTTTTCTCCTTTAATATAGAAACAAATAAAAGAAGAATGTTAAATATTTTTTAGTTGTGTATTAAGTAAAAATATTTTTCATTTAGGCATATTAATGGGTGGTCTTCTATATTATAAACAAAATAATATCTGAAAGTGAGAAATATGGGAGGAGAATACATGCTTCAAGGTGATTCTAGGTGATATATTGTACTAATTACTCTTGTATCTTATTTTGAGTAAATGAAATCTATTTTGTTTGAATTTCATTGCATTCTAGCTAACTTTTTATTCTAGAGTTAAGATGTCAAATTGAGTATTCTATTTGAAAAGGTGATTTGCCTTACAAGGTGTAAAATAAATCTAAATTAAGATTCTTTGGAAAAATTTGGAATTAAATTTAAATTTTAATTCTAAAGTCGAACAGACCAATAGGGATAATATATTACCTCGGAAGGCTGAGATAAAATCTCTTAATGGGTTCAGACCTGAAATTATGAATTTTCTCTTAAATATCTTTACCTAATTTAGAGGAGAACCACGTGTGACCATGGTGTTGTGAATGTAGCAACTTAGTTCTTTATTGTTGATATTTTTGCAACATGTTTGTTTTTTATGATTCCAAATATTATTATTTTAATTATTAGTTCTCCTAACATATTTTTGATGCATTTCTTTGTCATTTGTGTATACTAATACTTTAGAGAAATCATACTCCAGATTGTTGAATACTTCAAATCAGATCAATTTAGAGACTATTACAAATAAAGTCTGAGAGAGTGTGATTATAATTTAGTAATTATACACACATACTGGGGGAGAGATTAAAATTTGTATTTTTTAAAATAATCGTACAGTATGAATACACTTTATACGGGATGATTTATTCAATTATTTTCCCCGAAGAGTAGTTAAATAAATAAAAATGAAAATTTTTTCTAAGTATTGATTGTACTGTATGAATACAATTTGTACATGCCTTCTAGAGTATGAAATGGATGGGTTCCTAGTCACATAAAAAGAATTTTTCTAAGTATTGATCATACTGTACGAACACAGTTCATACATGCCTTCTAGTGTACAAAATTATGAGGTCCATTTTCATCATGACTTTTCATCCCTATGAACTTAATATTTTTTATAACTAATAGTACCGATTGATGTCATCATCATACATACACCGATTAGAGTACTAAATTTATGGGAATCTCTTTGTCCCGATGAAGGTGAAAAATTTTCTAACTGTTTGTACCAGATGAAGATCGTATACGAAATGCTTTCATACCGATTAACAATTCGTACGCAATAGTTTTTGGATTGTTTGTATGTATAAATACAATTGTATTATATGATTGTGTACATTCAAAATTGAAAATTTTAATTTTTTGGATTGTTTTTTATGTCTTTAGTACAAAAGGTACATTACAACTGACATGAAGAAGTCTTGTCTTCATTCTTTTTCAAGAGAAATTAAAAGAGAGAGTGTGAGATAGTGTTTGAGAGAAATTTTTTATAAGTGGAGTGTGAAAGGTTCACAAGGTTACTCAAAGGTAAGGATGTATTTGTAATTTTTTTATCACTCTTCCTCTTATCTTTCTAGATTACTCGTGTTAAGATCCTTGATGAAGATCTGATACTCTACCAACACTCAGAGGGTGTGAAATGATGAAGGTTCACTACATACACTTAGAGGGTGTGAAAGGACAAAGGTTCTATGCTTACACTTGGAGGGTGTGAAAGGATGAAGATTCTCTACCTACACTTGGAGGGTGTGAAAGGAAGAACCTACACTTAGATGGTATAAAAGGACAAAGGTTCTCTGCCTAAACTTGGAGGGTGTGAAAGGATGATGATTCTTTGCTGACACTTGAAGAGTGTGAAAGGACGATGGTTCTCTGCCACACTAGAGATTTGTGGAATAGAGGTTTCTGTAAAGGCTTCTCCGCCTTGCTGTTGGGGCAAAAGTTGAGTCACTTTGGTAAAAGTGCAATACCTGAAGAGGGAGTCTTCATGGAGTGGATGTTGGTCGTGTTTGACTGAACCACTATAAATCTTTGTGTCATTTAAATTTTTGTACTTTATTTACTGCAAGTTATTTTTTTGTGGTTAAAAAATTATTTTGAAACGTTAATTAACTTGCTATGAATTTTAAAAGTTTTCAAAATTAAAATTCAAGAGTAATTTTTTAAAATTACCAATTTACCCCCCTCGTTGTTAGCCTTGGGTCAATAGCTTAGGTTTAACAACCTAATAAAGATTCAACAAGTTATATCAGAGCTTTGTTTCAAAATCATAAATTTAAACTGCTTTTTGAAAAATGAGAATGACTATTTTTTACAACTGAAACACACTAGAAGTTACTCGATTACTAGACCCCCTTTATTTGATAACATCCCTTTTGATTTTAGGAAAACATGCATGTCTACATTTTTGCAATCACTTAATTATCATATGTGGATCTTTGTTCAAGAAGGGTATACAAAACCAACTAGATTAGTTTATGGTATTATAGTTGAAACATCATTTGTAGATTGGACTATAGAAGAACGTGAATTAGCACAACTTAATGCAAAATGTTTAAACAGTTCCTTTTTTGCACTTAAGTCGAAAGATTACATGCGGGTTTTCACTTATAAAAGTGGAAAGGACATATGGGATAGACTTTGTATTACTTACGAAGGGACTAACAAAGTAAAGTAGTCTAGATTAAACATCTTATTACATGATTATGAATTGTTTCACATGAAATCAAATAAATTCATTTTTTAAATGTATAAAAGATTTACTCAAATTGTCACTTCTTTACATGCATTGGATAGGGAATTAACAAACACTAAAATGATTAATAAAATTCTTCGTTATTTGCCTACTGCATGTGATGCTAAAATAACTACTATTACAGAGTTAAAAGAATTAAATATTTACTCTATTGATAATCTTCTTAGTTCACTAATTGCCTACGAGCAAGGAGTGAGTCAAAAGAAGATTGATGTAGGTGAACAACGAAAGGAGAAGAATATTGCACTGAAAGTGGAGGAGTTGGAGAGTGATCTATCACGATCTGAGGATGAGGATGACATTGCCTTAATGACTTTGCAATTTATAAGTTTTCTAAAGAGGAAGCATAAGAGATGCTAATAGTGGAACAAAGGTAAGTTCAATAAAAATGTTAAGGTTTCTAATGACATGATTTGCTATGAATGTAGGAAACCCAGGTATATAAAATCATATTGCCCAAACCTAAAAGCCATCCTAGCAAGAAAAAGGTAGAGGAGAAACCAAATATAAAGAAGGGAAATAAGAGATTCCAAAGAGCTTTTTGGGCGGACTTAGCTTCGAATTCATCAGAAATAGAAAAGGAGGAGGAAGTCATCAACTTATGCTTAATGGACGATAATCTTGATCAATCAGATCAAGAAGAGGCACTCTCTCTTACAAGGCCTTGTGAGAGCATTTGGTACCTTGACAGTGGTTTCTCAAAGCATATAATTTGAGACACTACATAATTTATAATGCTGGAACCTAGGAATAGAGGCAGGGTTATACTGGGAGATAATACCACTAGGAAAGTGGTTGGCACATATATGATCGAAAACTTACAAATTTTTTTTTTTTGAAAATATGTTACTTGTAGAAGGCTTAAAGCATAATTAGTTAAGTATTAGCCAGTTATGTAATAAGGGATACAGTATAAATTTTTTTCCTACTAACTGCATATTAAGCCTAAATAAAAATGATGTTTTACATTGATTAAGGGTAAACAATATTTATATGCTATATTTAAATTGTATTAAATCTCCTAATGCTATTTATTTGAAAACTATTTCTGATTAATCATGGTTATGGCATAGGAGACTCTGTTACTCTAGCATGAAAAACCTTAAAAAAATTTCCCAAAAGAATTTTATTAGAGGTATACCAAAATAAGACTTTACTAAGGATCACCTTTGCGATGCATCTCAATTAGGGAAACAGGAGAAGTCCTCATTTCACCCCAATAAGGATCTTACATATGGATATTTTGGACCGGTTGGCACTATTAGTCTAGGAGGAAAGGTATATGGATTTGTGATTGTTGATGATTTTTCTACATTCACATGGGTTAAATTCTTATATCAAAAGAGTGAATCATTTGAGGAGTTTAGAGATTTTTGACTTGGATTTAGAGGAAACTAGGAAGTTAGATTTTAATAATTCAAAGTGATCAAGGGGGAGAATTTGAATAGGAAAAATTTAAGGAATTTTGTGAAGAAAAAGGTGTTGATTCTTGTTGAATCTTAATTAGGTTGTTAAACTTAAACTAATGTCCCAAGGCTAACCAAGAGGGGGGTGAATTGGTAATTTAAAAATACTCTTGGATTTAAAAATTTAAAACCGATTGATTCACAAAGCAAGTTAATTAAAGTTTCAAAATAAAAATTTTTTAAGCATAGAAAATAACTTGCAGTAAATAAAATGTGGAAAATAAAAGACAGAAATTTATAGTGGTTCGGTCAAACACGACCTACATCCACTCCCGGAAGACTCCCTCTTAAGGTACTACACTATTATCAAAGTTACTCTCTTTATAAAAATCTCTCTTCCACCAATCCCCAGTGTGGTAGAGAACCATCATCCTTTCACACTCTCCAAGATTCGACAAAGAACCGTCGTACTTTCACACTCTCTAAATGTTGGCAGAGAACCTTCATCCTTTCACACCCTCCAAGTATAGGCAGAGAATCTTCATCATTTCAAACCCTCCATGTGTAGGCAGAGTACCTTCATCCTTTCACATCCTCCAAGTGTTAGTAGAGTATCAGATCTTCTTCAAAGATCTTCTCACGAATAATCTAGAAAGATAAGACGAAGAGTGATAACCATAATTATAAAGAGATCCTTAAATTTGAGTAACCTTGTGAACCCTTCACACTCCACTTGCAATAAATCTCTCTCAAACAATCTCTCACACTCTCGTTTTCAATTGCCCTTGAAAAATTATAAAGATAAGACTTTTATGATAGTTTTTAATTAACCTTTTATATAAAAGACATAAAAAATCATCCATAAAACAAAAAATTTCAATTTTGAGCAAACACGGTCGTACAATACGATCGTATTTCATATGTAGGAATAGTTCAAACACTATTGCATACAAAATTGTTGTGAATTGGTATGAAATCACTTCGTACCCATCATCATCTAGTATGAACCATGTTCGTCCAGGACGAACAGTAAGAAAATTATTTCAAGTTCGTCAGTATAAAAAGGAGCCCCAATATTTCGCACTCTGGATGGCGTACGTATGATGACATCATCATCCGACACAATCAATTATAAAAATTTTCAAATTCATTTGAATGAAACATTGGGATGAAAAGAGACCTCACAATTTTGTAATTTGTAAGATATGTACAAACTGGGATCATCCCGTACGATCCATATTTTTAAAAAATATTTTAAAGCGAGAATGGGCCCGTCCATATCATACTCGAGAAAGCATGTATGAGCTGTGATCATCCCGTGCGATCCATACTTAGATAAAATAATTTATAGTGAGAAAAGACCCATCCATTTCTTACACTAGAAGTCATATACAAATTAGGTTCGTACAGTACGATCCATACTTAGAAAAATTTTTATTTATGTTCGTTCGACTACTCTTTAGGAAAAATAACTGACCAGATTATCCCATTCGAATTAATATCATACAGTACAATCAGTTTAAAAAATATGAATTTTAAACTCTCCCCGGTGTGTGTGTGTGTTCAGTTATTCAATTACAATCACACTCTCTCTGACTTAATAAAATGGAAAATACATACTTCAATTATAATAAACTCTAAACTGATATTGATTTAAAATTTTTAACAATCTGAAGTATAATTTCCCTGAAATGTTAGTACACAAAAGAACAAAATATTTCTTCCAAAATATATTAGGAGAAATAATAATCAAAGTAATAATTCTTGGAATCATCAAAAACATACAAGTTGCAAGAATATCAAATAGGCAAGAACTAAGTAGCAACTATCTCAACAATCTCTCCCTTTTTTGATGATGTTAAAATAATTATTATTTGAATAAAATTGAATACCCTACATTTCTTCATAACTCCTCCTAAAAAAATAAACATGTGAATATAAAGGAATTTATTTAAGAATAAATTAAAAAAATTCATAAACATACACAAAACACACAAACAAAAAAAAATAAAACAACCTAAAGAAAAATTAATCAAATGCAAAAATCAAACACAAATATCAAAAGCAAACTTTAAAAGCAAATAATATTTCTTCCCCATTTTGACAACAACAAAAAGAAGGAAGAAGGAAAAATTTTAATGAAAGAAGTCATATGAGAAACCTTTAATAATTAATATTGAAAGATATTGAATTATAATTGCAATACCAAGATTAATGTCCATTAGATAAAAATAATGATTCAAAACATTTAAATTAAAATATAACATAGACAAGAAAATAGATCAAGGTCATGAAACATTCTAGACAATTAGATAATGAGAATTATTGCAAAAGTGATGAAATGAAGATTAGTTAAATTCAATTTCCAATAAAAATTATAATTCAACATTATGTTGATTTGAATTTGAAGATTAAATGATAAAGGAAAGAACATATTCAATTAGCGACATTGCACATCTTTTTCAATAATTTGTGGCACACTTTATGCATCTTTTTTATATTTGGGCTAATTTTATGCCTCTTTTCAATTTGCGAACCATTGTGCATTCTTTTGATTTTTGTACACTTGTATATTTCTCTATTTTTTAATTGATCTTTCCAAAATAAATAATCTAAAAACTCAAATTTCCCTAAGTATAAAGATAATTATATTGAAAAGAGAAATAAAAATTAATAAGACATCAAAATTACGATAATAATATTTAAATTATTTATGCCTAAAAAGAACATGAGATTGATAGCCTTAACTTGATCAAGTTATAAATTAACTTATATTTTTGAAATCTTAGATTTCATAATAAAATTAATTTTTATTTTAATATTCATGTTATAACAATTTTTAGATCAATTAAGTCAGGACTAACATATAAGCAAACTTATAATTCACACAATGAACAAAAGCAACTATTCAAAATTAGACATATTTTATTGATATCAATTTAAAGATGAGATACATTGAAGCACTTTTGATATCAGGATATAAAACTAAAAGCAACATAACATTAAATACAATCTACGACAAAGGATAAGTACGCAAATTACTAAACAAATATAAGTACAAAAGCTACAGAAATCATCACAACTCAAAAGACTTACAAAGATAACACATAAGAAGTACATCTAGAAATCTGAAGGGCCCTAGTCTGGAGGAGGGTGGTTGAATATAAAAAAATAGCTATTCATCATAGCCACATTGGTGTTCACCGAGTCGAATTGACCTCAGATCCAACCCATGTCCTATTGGTACTGTTCATCCTGTTAATTTATAAGAGTCTAAATTGGATTAAAAATTGATCAAAATGACTGTCCAGTCGGTCAAAGTGCTGGACTATCTCTTAAAAGTCAGATCCATGAGCAGGTGCAGGTGCTAGTGCTTCCCCTTCTCCCTCAAAATCCTCACTTATATTGGCACCTTTCCCAAAAAGTACTCGAAATGAAGCATGAGTGAAGTAGATAGGCAACTCAATTAGAGGCTCAGGATGAACAAGCTTGTAATTCTTCTCTATGATTTAAGTCACTAGGTGTCCTAAAATAATGTTCTTCTTCCTCTTATGAAAGATATGTTCAATTTTAGAAAGGCCATGAATATAATTAAGAACAAGTTAGGCTTCTTCTATAGGTTGTCTAGTCATAATAAGATAGGTAACAGTGGACAAAAGAGGAGTAATGTTAATGCGGTCACCATCTTTAGGAATAATAGAAGTTCTAAGGATATGCTGAATGACCCTTGCATTTTGGTTTAAAGTATAGACCCTAGGAAAATGACTTAGTTGTTCAATCCATCTAAGAACTTTTTTATTTCGATCAAGTCAAAGTCAAATATAGAAGTCAAAGTGTGTGCTATAATCCCTTATGTTCTTAAGTGCAGAAAGGTTCCCAAATATTCCTCTATGATTTCTACCATTTTCTTTAGGACATAAGATCTTATCCTACTCTCATCCTCACTAAAGGTCATGTTTGCCAGAAAATAGTGAAAGGTTTCTTAATTGTAGGCTTGAATGAAACTCAGGATAAAGGCAAATTGAGTGGTAATGAATAGATCCATTACTTGAAAGTGAATGACTTCTTGAAGTTGGAGTCGAGAAGGAGTAATTTTAGCAGAGACAAAGCTAAGGAAAGAATCCTCATTTGCCCTAGATAGATAGTTGCCATCTCCACTTCTGGAAGATGATCCCTTAGTGACTCTACCCCGCTTGCTAGATCTGGCCATTGCTAAGATGAGAAGGATTGGAAGAGGCTATTGAAGTGAATTAAAATGAATTTTAAAGCCCTCCTATTTAAAGAAAAATAATCTTTCGTATGTATGAAAAAGGGTTCGTACAATACGATTGAAAGTTTGTACATGACAAAATAAATTTCATAAGTACAAATGAATACGTTCGAAACAAAATAATTTTTCGTAATCACATAAGTTACGAAGCATCTTTTCGTACAGGCTTTTTAACTAGATGATCATACAGACGAACAGGTGTTCATCCAGGATGATCGGTTATTTAAGATCATTTTAATGTTGGTTAGGTTCATCTCCCACATCGAATGACACATGGTTCATATGTACGAACTAAAAGTTCATATCTACGATCAGTTATAATAACTGATTTTGTCTGTATAACCATTTACATACGTACAGATGAAGTAATACAAATTATCTGGGATGATATAAATACAGTACCATATGATATGTATAAGAAATTGAAAAACGTTAAGTGTTTAGTCCAAAATAATGATCAACATGCTACATAATTCGTATGGGACAAAAATAATTTTGTACTGTACGAATAAAATACTTCAAAAAATTTGCACGATCATACAGAAATATGAATTTCAATGTGTGAGAATATGTCCAAAACACACAACAATATAAAAAGCAAAAATAGAAACAATCACACAAGAACTAAATAAAAACTATCACATTAAAAACAAAATAGAAAAAAATACACAAAAACATATATCAAGTTTGTAGAAAAATTTTAATTTAGTATTATGATCAATCACACCTAGCCTTTTTCTTAATGTGTTAAAAGAATTAAAGACTTGTGGTTTTATAAAATATCTTCAAATTGATTTTCAGTAGAAACATGGTATAATTCAATTTCTCCTTTGGATACATGATCCCTAATGAAATGATGCCTTATGTCTATATATTTGGTTCTAAAATGTTGAATAGGATTTTTTAAAATGCAAATGGCACTAGTATTATCACAATAAATTAGAATTGTGCCTATTACAAATCTTAAATCAGTTAACTATTGTTTCAACTAAAGAACTTGTGTCACACAACTTCCTAAGGCAATGTATTCAGCTTCTACAGTGGATAGGGCTACGAAATTCTATTTTCTACTGGACCAAGAAACTAAAGAATTTCCTATAAATTGATAAGTTTTAGATGTGCTCTTTCTATCAACCCTATAACCTGTAAAGTCCAAATCTAAGTAACTAATTATTTTAAATGAAGAGCTAAACTTAGAATACTAAATCCCTAAGTTTTTAGTTCCCAAGAGATAACTCAAAATCATTTATACTGGTGTCAAATGTGATTCTTTTGGACCTGATTGAAATCTATCACATAAATAAACACTAAATATTAAAAGAATATGTCCAAAACACACAAAAATATAAAAAGCAAAAATAGAAACATTCACACAAAAACTAAGCAAAAACAATCACTTAAAAAACAAAATAGAAAAAAACACACAAAAACATATATCAAGTTTGTATAAAAATTTTAATTTAGTATTATGATCAATCACACCTAGCCTTTTTCTTAATGTGTTAAAAGTATTAAAGACTTGTGGTTTTATAAAAATATCTGCAAATTGACTTTCAGTAGAAACATGATATAATTCAATTTCTCCTTTGGATACATGATCCCTATTGAAATGATGCCTTATGTCTATATATTTGGTTCTAAAACATTGAATAGAATTTTTTTAAATACAAATGGCACTAGTATTATCACAGTAAATTAGAATTATGCCAATTAAAAATCTTAAATCAGTTAACTATTATTTCAACTAAAGAACTTGTGCCTCACAACTTCCTAAGTCAATGTATTCAGCTTCTATAGTGGATAGGGTTACGAAATTCTATTTTCTACTAGACCAAGAAACTAAAGAATTTCCTATAAATTGATAAGTTTTAGATGTACTCTTTTTATCAACCCAATAACCTGTAAAGTCCAAATCTGAGTATATAATTATTTTAAACGAAGAGCTAAACTTAGGATACCAAATCCCTAAGTTTTTTAGTTCCTAAGAAATATCTCAAAATCATTTATACTGGTGTCAAATGTGATTCTTTTGGACCTGATTGAAATTTATCACATGAATAAACACTAAATATAAAAAGAATATGTCCAAAACACAAAAAAATATAAAAAGCAAAAATAGAAACAATCACACAAAAACTAAACAAAAACAATGACATTAAAAACAAAATAGAAAAAAATACACAAAAAGTATATATCAAGTTTGTATAAAAATTTTAATTTAGTATTATGATCAATCACACCTAGCCTTTTTCTTAATGTGTTACAAGTATTAAAGACTTGTGGTTTTATAATAATATATGCAAATTGATTTTCAGTATAAACATGGTATAATTCAATTTCTCCTTTGGATACATGATCCCTAATGAAATGTTGCCTTATGTCTATAGATTTGGTTCTAAAACGTTGAATAGGATTTTTTTAAAAGCAAATGGCACTAGTATTATCACAATAAATTAGAATTACGCCTATTGAAAATATTAAATCAGTTAACTATTGTTTCAACAAAAGAACTTGTGCCACACAACTTTCTAAGGCAATGTATTTAGCTTCTACAATAGATAGGGCTACAAAATTCTATTTTTTACGGGACCAAGGAACTAAAGAATTTCCTATAAATTGATAAAATTTAGATGTAATCTTTCTATCAATCCTATAACCTATAAAGTACAAACTGAGTATCTAATTATTTTAAATGAAGAGCTAAATTTAGGATACCAAATCCCTAAGTTTTTAGTTCCCAAGAGATAGCTCAAAATCATTTATACTGGTGTCAAATTTGATTCTTTTGGACCAGATTGAAATCTATCACATAAATAAACACTAAACATAATATCGGATATACTAGTAGTCAAATAAAGTAAAGATTCAATAATTCCTCTAAATTTCTTTTAATCAACATATTTTTTTCTTTTGGGTCCTTATCCAATTGAACTAAGGAACTCATAGGTGTACTAATAGGTTTAGGATTGTTAATTTCATACTTCTTAAGGTTGTCCTTAACATACTTCGACTAACTAAGAAATGTACCTTCCTCAATTTGCTTAATGCTAAAACCTAGAAAGTAACTTAAATCTCCCATTAGGCTCATCTCAAATTCACTACTCTTTATTTTTAAAAAATCATCACAAAAATTTTTATTTATAGAATCAAAGATGATATCATCAACATAAATTTGTACAATAAGTATATCATCTCTCAATATTTTTAGAAAGAGAGTGGTATCCACACTTTCTTTTTCAAAAGATCTCGAGAAGGAAAGTGCTCAACCTCTCATACCACATCCTAGGTGCTTGTTTCAATCAATATAATGCCTTTTTCAATTTAAAAATATGATTTGGATATTTTGAATTTACAAAACCTGGAGATTGTTCAATATATACATCCTCTTGAATCATCCCATTTAAAAATGTACTTTTTACACTCATTTAAAATAATTTAAATCCTCTAAAATAGGTAAAGGCTAATAAAATCTTAATTGCTTCAAGTCTAACTATAGGGGAAAAAGTTTCCTCAAAATCAATCCCTTCAATCTGATTATACCCTTAAGCCACCAATCTAGCCTTATTTTTAATGACAACTCCTGTGTCATTCATTTTATTTTTAAATACCCACTTAGTTTCAACTGTACTTTGTTCCTTTGGCCTTGCAATTAATTCCCAAACATGATTTCTCACAGATTGATTTAATTCTTCTTGCATTGCCAAAATTCAAAATTTATCCGGAAGTGCTTGATTTATATTTGTGGGTTTTATCATTGAAATAAATGTAGAATGATTGACTTCTTTGCTTAGCCCATGCATAGTCCTAACACCCTTACTGCCTAAAATCAACTCCTTATGGTGGTTTTTAGAAAATCTCAAATTTATAGGAAACGGATTTTTTTCTCCACATTTTCTTCCAAAAGAAACTTCTCAATTTTCTAGTAGTTATTTTCTATTTCATGGTCTCCTCAACTGTCAAAGTTCTTTTGTTAAATACTCTATAAGATTTTCCAACACTAGAGTATCCAAGAAAAATTCCTTCATCTAATTTTGGATCAAATTTTCCTAATGTAGATTTTCCATTATTATGTACAAACACCTTACATCTCAAAACATGCAAATGTGACAAATTAGGTGTTCTCCCTTTAAGAAGCTCATTGAGTGTTTTATTTAATTTTGATCTAATGTTCACCCTATTCAGAACATAATATATAATGTTAATCGCTTCAGCCCAAAAATATTTAGGAAGTGAATATTCTGCCAACATGGCTTAAGCAGCTTCAATTAATATTTTTTTCTTTCTTTCAACTACCCCATTCTGCTGAGAGGTTATAGGTGCAGAAAAATTATGATCAATCTCTTTTCTTTACCAAAATCCTTAAATTTTTTATTTTCAAATTCACCATCGTGATCACTTTGAATCGTTAAAATCTCACACCCTAAATTTTTTTTGAATCCAAATAAAAAAATCTCTAAATTCCTCAAATGACTCACTCTTATGAAAAAAAAAATTTAACCCATGTGAATCTTGAGAAATCATCCAAAATCACAAATTTGTATACCTTCTCTCATAGACTAACAGTGCTAACCAGTCCAAAAAGATCCAAATGAATAATCTCCAAAGGTTTTCTATTTCTAAGATCCTTATTGGACTGAAAAGAGGACTTCATTTATTTTCTTAATTGACATGAATCACAAAGTTGATCCTTAGTAAAGTCAAGTTTTAGTATACCTCTAACAAAATCCTTTTGGGTAATTTTCCTAAGGTTTTTCATACTAGAGTGACAAAGTCTCCTATGCCATATCCATGAATCATCAGAAATAGTTTTCAAATAAAAAGCATTAGAAACAGAAATACAATTCAAATTTAGCATATAATTATTATTTACCCTTTTTTTATGCAAAATATTATTACCATTCAGGCTTAATATATAGCTAGTGGGAAAAAAATTTACATTATACTCTTTATTACAGAGTTGGCTTATACTTAACAAATTATATTTTAAGCCTTCTACAAGTAGTAAAATCTCCATGAAAAAATTTTGTAAGTTTCTAATCATACCTGATCCAACCACTTTCCTAGTGGTGTTATCTCTATTTAATCTTACCTCAACTTTTGGCTTCTAGCAATACAAATTACTTAATGTCTTCAGTCATATGCTTTGAGCAATCACTGTCTAGGTACAAAATCCTCTCACGAGACTTTGTATGAGAGCGTTCCTGCAAAATAATCAAATGTTAGACTTGGGAACACAAATAAGTTTGGGTTCTCCTTTTGGTAAAATAAAACTAGATGCATGTATAATTTGTCTAGGTTTCTACATCTTAGGTTTCCATAATAAATGAGTTTTTCTATTCAAAGTACAAGTGCGTGCAATATGTCTAATTAAACCACAAGAATAACATTTAACTCCAGGAAATAGATTTATTAATCTTTTATAGTAAATTTGTCTTTTACTGATTTATAAAATTTTCAACCTCAAATTAGGATTTGTAAGTAGCTAATTCAGGTGCTGTGAATGATGGAACAGCTTGCCATAGTGGCGCTACTAAAATTAAACTTGCCAAAGAATTGAAATCTTTGGGGCCACTAGATCCAGATTATAAGAAGAAGAAGAGGGCTGGAAGGTTGAATTCCATATATGGGGAGGGATCCCCTGCACTAATATAACGTCTTCTTTACTATTTTGGAATTGCAGGGGGGCTAGGAAGAAAGAGACCACTTTGTATTTGAAGGAGGTTGTTAGAGATCAAGACGTTTTCTTTATTGGGTTAATGGAGACCAAGACGATAAGCATTGATAGGAGGGATGTTGATGGCCTTATTGGGAATGATTGGGAGTATTTCCATTATCCTGTTGTTGGTCTTTCAGGGGGTATCTTGGTGCTTTGGAATAGGAAGGTTGTGTCTTTTGTGGTGAAGGAGACTTCTTCCCAAATGATAGTTGGGGATATTTCCGTCCCTAATTTGGGAACTTGGAAGGTTGTCGCTGTTTTGGGAGTAGATGCTGTAAGGAGAGGGAGAGTCTTTGGAGCCAGCTTGGAATGTGTATGGAGGATTCCACTCCTTCTATCATTGGTGGGGATTTCAATTGTATTTTGAACAAAGAGGAAAAGAGAGGACGTAAGAGGTTCCTTTTTTCTAAAGGACCTAGAGATATTAAGTGTTTCATGACAAATTTAGATTTCCATTATGTGGGAAACATTGGACCAAGGTTTACTTGGTGCAACAATAAGAAATGAGCCTCTCATATTTGGAAAAGGCTGGATAGATGTATATTGAACTCGGCTGCCCTTCAAAAACTTCCTATAGCTTTTATTAGACATCTAGCAAGAGTGGCATCAGATCATAGTCCTATTGTCTTCAAATTGGATGGAAGGGTGCGTCTCAAATTGAAAACCATCAAATTTGAGGATACTTGGAGATCTTATCCAGTAGCTAGGAGTATTGTGTACCATTCTTGGAAGAAAAATGACTTTGGAGATGAAGGTATGATTCTACAAAGGAAGATTAGCAGAACTCTAAAAGCACTATTTTTTTGGAGTAAAAATAAGTGCAAAGACTTGAATATTTTGAAGGAAAAACTGAAAGGGGAAATTGTGGATCTTCAAAACAAGGAGGCCGTGGGAGTAGATTGGTCAGCTGATGATCTTTTTTTACTCAGGAGCAAGGTTCATGATCTTAATGTGACTTTGAGAAGATTGTCCACTTAGTGGAATTAAAGGGCAAAAGCAAGATGGCATGAGGAAGGAGACACAAACTCAAAACTGTTTCATAATTTTACTACGGCTAGAAGGAATGGCAGTAGGGTGAATCAAATTAAAGATATGCATAATAAGGTGCAAGTAGAAGATGATCAAATTGAGAAGGTTTTCATTCAGTACTTTGAAGCAAAATGGAAGTCTATATACTGTGAACTATCGGGCTGGCCTTTGGTGTATGAGAACCAGAAACTGAATTCAGAAGAGGTTGCAGCTCTGAATATTGAGTTTTCGGTGATTGAACTGCAGCAGTCGGTTTTTCAACAGGGGAGTAACAGATCACCAGGAATGGATGGAATCACTTCCTCTTTTTACAAATGCTATTGGAATATTGTTTGGGAAGCTTTATGGAATGCTATTAAGTGCTTTCTAGTTTCTGGCCGTATGAATATGGATTGGAAAGATACTCTTATAGTTTTGATTGCTAAGGTGAAAAACCCTTTGATTCCATCTAATTATAGGCATATTAACCTATGTCTAACTAATTACAAGAATTCCAAGGCCTTTGGTATGGCTATCCTTCTATATTTTCTAACCTTCTTATGGAGTGTTATAGATGTGAGATTTTCTATTATTATTAATGGAAAGAATTCCAAGTGGATCAATGCTCATAGTGGACTCCGTCAAGAGCCACTCTTCCCTTACCTTTACATCATGTGCTCTCAACTGATGTCTAACTCATTAAAGCAGAGGGGACAAAGTCTTCATATTCAAATCTCTCCTAAAGGTCTAAAGATCACACATCTTCTTTATGCAGATGATGTACTAATTTTCTCACATGTCTCCATGGAATTAGCTAAAGCTTTGAAGGTTATTGTTGAAGACTTTAGCAAGTGGACAGGGCAAAGGATTAATGTCAACAAGTCACAAATTATTTTCGGCTAGGTTGTCAGATACCCCATGAAGAAGAAGATTGCTAAAGTGTTTGTCTTCAAAGTGGTTAAGGAGATGAGTTATCTTGGGATAAAGATTTCTCTTGACAGGTTGAAGATGGCTGACTTTCAAGAATTATTGAGCAATGTCATGGATAGACTCAATGCTTGGGGAAAGAAGTCATTATCAATGGTTGGTAAGATTACTCTCAATACAAGGTCTTTGTTATCTAGGACAAATTTTTTAATTACGCATTCTTTGATTCCAAAAAGAATGTTGTATGAATTGGAAAAACTTTGTAGAAGTTTCATTTGGCATAAACCTGATGGTAGACATAGTATACATTATGTTGCTTGGGGAGAAATGTGCAAACCGAGAAGTATGGGAGGACTGGGTTTGCAATCTTCTGTAATGAAGGTTGGCTCGTTGAGATCGAAATTGGCATGGAACTTTATGCAGAAGCCGGAGACCTTGTTCCATAGAACAATCAAAGCTAAGTATGGGAATGATGTTATGAATGGTACACATAAGAAAGTTACTTATAAGGCTTGGCAAATCCTTCTAGATGGTGGATGACACCTAAAATGTATTACCAGATGGAAAGTAGGCATTGGTGATAAGATTAATGTTTTGAATGATGTATGGATATTAGATAAGTGCATTAATCGGTGGCCCACATTTTTTGATTGTGATTCTTTGGAAGGAGTATATGTACAGCAGCTGATATTGAGTGATGGCCACTAGAACCTTACCCTGCTTCAGAAATTCTTTCATCCAGATCTCATTATTCTGATTAGTCAAATTCAGGTTGATTCTAATATGGAGGATCGGGTTGAGCTGCAGAGATTGTGTTCGGGTAAGATAGTTTCTGCCCTATCTTATAAACATTTGTTGAAGAACAAATTCAATATAGATGATGATGGATACTATAATTGGCTTAATAAACTCAAGCTTAAAAATAAGGTGGAGATGTTCTGGTGGAGACTTGGTAAATTTGTAATTCCTACAAACCTCTTTCTCAGGAACCGCGGGATTTCAGTGAAAGATACATGTGCTAGAGGCTGCCAAGCAGATGAGAGCTTTGAACATATTACAGTCCAATCTAAATATGTGATTGAAGTCATAATGCAGATGCTTGAGTGGGGTATACATATCCCTGTGTTCCAGTCTTTGGAATATTGTTTAAAGGAGTTAAGGAGATTAACAGCCCGAAATCCTGGTATTGTGAAAATCTACTGCACCATTGTCTACTTCTCTTGGAAAATCCGGAATGATGTTAAGCATGGAAAAGTTGTGTTACCTTATTCTTTGGTAGCAGCAAATGCTTTATCCTTAGCCATCACTGAATCCAGTCCATATCTTGCTAACTGGGGTACTAACCTCTTTAGGGAGTCTCCAAAAACTTGGTGCCCTCCACCGAAAGATTGAATGAAGATTAATGTTGATGCTTCATTACTTAGTTCTAACCTTGCTGGAATCAGTGGTGTATTCAAGGATCACAAAGGTAAATTCATCATTGCATTTGGGAAGAATAAAGTTCATTGGGATATTGCTCAGCTTGAGCTGGAGGCTGTATTCTCGGTGAGGGAATATATAAAGAGCTGGATGCTTGAATGCAAAGGGGTGATCATTGAGAGTGACAACATCAATATTATTACTTGTCTTCAAGATTCTTTATAGAAGAATAAGTGTCTTGTGGATAGCTGGCCGGCAAAGGATTTCTTTTTCTTAAATGACTTTAATAAAGTAGTCTTTCAACATGCCTATAGAAGTTGTAATAAAGTAGTTAATTTGTGTGCTACTTTGGCATTGGAAAGTAGTTTTTTCTTTAATAGCTTTTCCTTTGATAACATTCCCTCCTTGTTGTTAAATTTAATCAAGGAGGAGTGTCATCCTTTTAACAATTGTAATTAGTTTATTTGTTACTTAATGCAATTTGGTTACATTTCATAAAAAAAAAAAGGATTTGTAAATCTTCAAGTGTTGGGGGTATCCTATTTTCCTTATGTGCTTTTACTTTCAATTTAAGAAATATGTTTAAATATTTTAATGCATTCTTACTATAATTCAAATAATGCTCTATACTCTCTGATTCATCCTTAAAATCCTTAATTTTGTTTTCCAATTGATCATAGGATGATTTTAAAAGATCATTCTTTTTATTCAAGTCATCAAATTCATCAAGTAAACTCATGTGGTTATTATCTATCAATGCGTGATCTTTCCTAAGAATTTCATGCTCTCTTTGTAATTCTAACATTTCAAGATTTAACTACTTATCAAGCCAGTCATTCTATAATTCCTTAAAGTGTATTATATGAAGTGGAGAAAATGTGTAGAGAGTTTCTTTGGAATAAAAGAGATGGTAGTTATGGTATGCATTTTGTTTTGTGGAGCTCACTGTGTAAACAAAAAAACAAAGGTGGCTATGGGTTACAGTCCTTAGTAGAGAAGTTGGGGCCTTTGAGATCTAACATGCTCTGAATTTCATTATGAATCCCAATACTCTTTTAAGTAGAGTATTAAGAGACAAATATGGGAATGTTTTGTGGAATGGAGCTAGAAGCAGTAGTTGCTCTTCATCCTAGAAAATAATTCAAAATGGTGCATAATTTTTACTTCCAGCAATGAGATGGTCAATTTCCAATGGAGAGTATGTTGATACTTTCAAAGATATATGGATTCTGGATAAGACATTAGATAAGTGGCCTACTTTTGTATCCATTTTAGATCCAGAATTCAGCCAAGTTTCAGATTTCATCATAGAAGGAAGCAGGGATATTGGTAAATTGAAGCTCTATTTTTGTGAATTACTTATTGAATTGATCCTATCAATTCCAATTTATTCAGATCAAATTGAAGATAAAATGGAGTGTATCAAGAAGCTTTCCGGTAAATCTATTGCAGCTATTGTTTATGAGAAGAAATGTGAAGATTTCAGTGAAGATGAAACCTTTAAATGGAGGAAAAAAATTAAAATTTAAGCCTAAGATTGATATGTTCTGGTGGAGAATAATTAAGAACGACATTCCAACGTTTTCTTTTATTTTATATAGAAGGCTTGCTGATTGTGGAGGCTGTCCGAGAGGATGTTTGGAAATGGAGAATACATAGCATGTAGTGGCAAAATGTTTTTTATTAAGAGGGTATTAAAGTTGCTTGCTGATTGGCATTTTAGTATTCCTGATTTTGATTCATTGGATGGCTGTTATCAGTTATTGAATTGTTTGGCTGATTCTAATCCATTTCTGGGCAATCTTCTTTGTTATGTAATTTTCTACTGCTAGAATAGTAGAAATCAACTAGTTCATGGAGGTAGAGATGATAGCAGTTCTTTTATTGCTTCAAAAGCTATTATTCTATCGGTTTCATTTTTTAATTCTTATTTAATCTGTGAAAACTAGGATGCTAATCAGCTTGTTAAGCTGTCTCAATCTTCTTGGCATCCTCCTCCTCTGGGTTAGATATTGATGCTTCAGTTTTACTCAACAACAGTACTGGCATTGGAGGTTTTTTTAGGGACTATAAAGGCAGAGGTTTAGCTGCTTTTGGATTTCATACTATACATTGGGATAGTGCACAAAAGGAGCTATTAAAAATTTTATCATTGAGATATCATATCAAGGATTGGATGTTTGAAGCTAAAGGTATTGTGATTGAGGGTGATAATTTTAATGTCATCAAGATATTTCAAAATGCCTTTAAAAGTAAGTGGATTAATCATAAATTTCTAAATCCTAAGGATTTAGATTTTCTTTTTAAATTTAAGCAATTCATTTTTTCTTTTGCTAATAGGAATTGTAATAAGTTAGCTCATTATTGTGCTAACTATGCTCATTTCTCATCTTTTTTTTGGGATGATTTTCTAGAGATAAAGTTCCTCCTTCAATTTTAGATTTGTTGAAGGAGGAATCTTCTTGTAATAAGTTGGTGGATTAATAATATTTTTTGATGTTTTCACTTTTTCAAAAAAAAATTCAAGATTTAAACTAGCATGCATTTTCTTAAGCTTTCTATATGCATCATGAATTCCTTCAAAACTTCTAACAATTCATTATAAGTGAAGTCACATACATCTTCTTGATCTCACTGATCAAGATTGTCAGCCATTAAGCACAAATTGGTGACTTCTTCCTCCTTTTCTATTTCTGATGAATCTAAAGCTGATTTTGTCCAAAAAGCTCTCTAAAATATCTTCTTTCACTTTTTTACATTTACTTTCTCCTTTACCTTCTCCTTGCTAGGAGTGTCTTTTAGATTGGGGAAATCCAATTTTATATGTCCATATTCTTGTATTTATAGCAAATCATATCATTAGAAAACCTTAACATTTTTATTAAACTTACCTCTGTTCCACTGCTTGCGTCTCCTCTGCTTCCTTTTAAGAAAGCTTCTGAATTGCCTAGTCATCAAAGTAATGTCATCCGCATACTCATGTTATAATTAATCACTCTCTGATTCCTCCACTTTTAGTGCTATATTCTTCTCCTATTATTATTCTCATACATCAATCTTTCTTTGATTCACTCTTTGCTCATAAGCAATTAGTGATCCAGGAAGATTGTCAATAGAGTAAATATTTAAATCTTTAGACTCTGTAATTATAATTATTTTAGCATCATAAGTAGTGGGCTAATAATAAAGTATTTTACTCACTAATTCAGCATTTGTTAATTCCCTACCTAATGCATGGAAAGGAGTGACTATATGAGTGAATCTTGTATACATTTCATAAAAGGATTCATTTGGTTTCATGCGAAATAATTCATAGTCATGTCACAAAATGTTTAGTATTGATTGTTTTACTTCATTAGTCCCTTCATAAGTAATACAAAGTCTATCCCATATGTCCTTTCCACTTTTGCAAGTGGAACCCGTATGTAATCTTCTAACTTAAGTGCACAAAAGAAATTATTTAAATATTTAGCATTTAATTATGCTATGTCACATTGTTATATAGTCCAGTCAGCAAAGGGTGTTTCAACTCTAATGTCATTATCCGATCTAGTTGGTGTTGTATACCCTTCTTGAACTAAGATCCACATAAGATAATTTAGTGATTGTAAAAATATAGACATGTATGTTTTCCAAAAAATTAAAAGGAATATTATCAAATAATGGAGGTCTAGTGATCGAGTACCCTTCGCGTGTGTTTCAATTTCCAAAAGTAGTCATGCTCATTTTTCAAAAAATTATTCTAAACTTAAGGTTTTGAAATAAAGCTCGGATATAACTTATTGATTCTTGTTGAATCTTGAATAGGTTGTTAAACCTAAACTAATGTCCCAAGGCTAACAAAGTGGGAGGTGAATTGGTAATTTCAAAATACTCTTAGATTTAAAATTTTGAAATCGATTGATTCACAATGCAAGTTAATTAAAGTTTAAAAATAAAACTTTTTTAACCATAGAAAATAACTTGCAGTAAATAAAATATGAAAAATAAAAGACATAAAAATTTATAGTGGTTCGATAAAATATAACCTAAATCTACTCCCTGAAGACTTCCTCTTCAGGAATTGCACTATTATCAAACTGACACTCCATTGCCCCCATAGTAAGGCAGAGAAGCCTTTATAAAAACCTCTCTTCCACCAATCCCCGGTGCATAGAGAATCTTCATCATTTCACACACTCCAAGTGTCGGCTGAAAACCAACATCCTTTCATACTCTCCAAGTGTCGGTAGAGAACCACCATCCTTTCATACCCTCCAAGTGTAGACAGAGAACCTTCATCCTTTCACACCCTCCAAGTGTAGGCAGAGTACCTTAATCCTTTCACACCCTCTATGTATCGATAGAATATCAAATCTTCTCCAAAGATCTTCTCACGAGCAATCTAGAATGATAAGAGGAAGAGTGATAACCACAATTACAAAGAGATCCTTACCTTTGAGTAACCTTATGAACCCTTCACACTCCACTTATATGAAATCTCTCACAAACACTCTTTCACACTCTCTTCTTAAAATGCCCTTGAAAAATCATGAAGACAAAACTTTTTATGTCAGTTTTTAGTGGATCTTTTATACAAAATTCATAAAAAACCATCTATAAAACTTAAGATTTCAATTTTGAGCGTACACAGTCATACAGTACGATCATATTTCATATGTATGAATAGCTCAAACAATATTATGTATGAAACTGTTATGAATCGATATGAAATCACTTCATACCCAATCATCGTCCTGTACGAACCAAATTCGTCCGACATGAATAGCAAGAAATTTTTTTTTTTGAGTTCGTAGGTATAAAAGGAGTCTCAATATTTTGCACTCTTGATGGTGTACGTATAATGACATCATCATTAGGTACAATCAATTTTAAAAATTTTTCAAATTCATTTGAATGAAACATCAGGACAAAAAGATACCTCACAATTTCATACTCTATAAGGCATGTATGAACTGAGATCATCCTATATGATCCATACTAAGAAAAATATTTTTAAGTGAGAACGAACCTATCAATATCGTACTCGTGAAAGTATGTTCAAACTGTTATCATCTCGTACGATCTATACTTAGAAAAAATAATTTTTAGCGAGAAAAGACCCGTCTATTTCATACTCTAGAAGACATGTATTAACTAAGATCATACAGTGATAAATATTTTCATTTTTATTCATTCGATTGCTCTTTAGGAAAAATAATTGACAAGATCATCCTATATGAACTAATATCATATAGTACGATCAATTTAAAAATTATAAATTTTAAACTCTCCCCCCGGTGTGTGTATGCTCAATTACTCAATTACAATCAAACTCTCTCATACTCAATAAAATGAAAAATACATGCTTCAATTACAATAAAATCTAAATTCATCTAGATTTGAAGTCTTCATTCATGCGAACTATAATTTCTCTGAAATATTAGTACACACAAGAGTAAAATAATTCTTCTAAAATATATTAGGAGAAATAATAATCAAAGCAATAATACCTGGAATCATAAAAATATACAAGTTGCAAGAATATCAAACAGGCAATAATTAAGTATCAACTATCTCAAAAAAAGGAATTGATCATAATTTTTCTACACTTAGGACCCCTCAGCAAAATGGGGTAGTCAAAAGAGAGAATAAAATATTAATTGAAGCCAATCAAGCCATGTTGGCAGAATATTCACTTTCTAAATATTTTTAGACTAGCGGTTAGCACTATATGTTATGTTCTAAATAGGGTGAACATTAGATCAAAATTAAATAAAACACCCTATAAGCTTCTTAATGGGAGAACACATAATTTGTCACATTTGTATATTTTTTGACGTAAGGTGTTTATACATAATAATGGAAAATCTATCTTAGGAAAATTTGATACAAAATGTGATGAAGGAATTTTTCTTGAATACTTTAGAGTTGGAAAATATTATAGAGTATTTAACAAAAGAAATTTGATAGTTGAGGAGACCACACATGTTGTATTTGATGAATTTGGATTTTTGGAAGAGCAAAATTTAGAAAAGGATGAAATAGAAAATAACTCCCGGAAGATTGAGAAGATTGAGTTGGAATATAAATTGGAGAAAGAAAAGTCGTTGCCTAGAGATTTGAAATTTTCTAAAAACCACCCTAAGAATTTGATTTTAGGTGAACCTAGTGAGAGTGTTAGGACTAAGCATGGACTAAGAAAAGAAGTCAATCATTCTACCTTCATTTCAATAATAGAACCAACAAATATAAATCAAGTACTTTCGGATGAATTTTGAATTTTGGTAATGCAAGAGGAGTTAAATTAATTTGCAAGAAATGAAGTTTGGAAATTAATTACAAGGATAAATGATCAAAGTATAGTCAAAACTAAGTGGGTATTTAAAAATAAAATGAATGACTCAGGAGTTGTTGTTAGAAATAAGGCTAGATTGGTGGCTAATGCGTATAATCAAATTGAATGAATTAATTTTGAGGAGACTTTTGCCCCTATAGCAAGACTTGACGTAATAAGGATTTTGTTAGCCTTTGCCTATTTTAAAGGATTTAAATTATTTTAAATGGATATAAAAAGTGCCTTTTTGAATGGGGTGATTCAAGAGGATGTTTATGTTGAATAACCTCCAGGTTTTGAAAATTCAAATACCCAAATCATGTTTTTAAATTTAAAAATACATTATATAGATTGAAACAGGCACCTAGAACGTGGTATGAGACGTTAAGCACTTTTCTACTTGAGAGATCTTTTGAAAAAGGAAGTGTGGATACCACTCTCTTTTTTGAAAAAATTAGGAGATGATATTCTTATTATACAAATTTATGTTGACGATATCATCTTTGGATCTACAAAAAAAAAAAATCTTTGTGATTATTTTTCTAAAATAATAAGTGGTGAATTTAAAATAAGCCTAATGGGAGATTTAAGTTACTTTCTAGGTTTTAGCATTAAGCAAATTGAGTAAGGTATTTTTCTTAGTCAATCAAACTATGTTAAGGACATCCTCAAGAAGCATGAAATGGATAATGCTAAACTTATAAGTACACCTATGAGTTCTTCAGTTCAATTGGATAAGGACCCAAAGAGAAAATCTATTGTTAAAAAAAAAATTAGAAGAATTATTAGATCTTTGATTTATTTGATTGCTAGTAGGCCTGATATAATGTTTAGTGTTTTTTTGGGTGCTAGATTTCAATCAGATCCAGAAATATCACATTTGATAGCAATAAAAAGGTTTTTGAGATATCTCTTGGGAAGTCAGAACATAGGAATTTGTTATCCTAAGTACAACTCTTCATTTGAAATTATTGGGTTTTTTTATTCAGACTTTGCAGGTAGTAGGGTTGAATAAAATAGTACATCTAGAACTTGTCAATTTATAGGAAATTCTTTAATTTCTTGGTCCAGTAGAAAACAAATTTTGTAGCCCTATCTACTACTAAAGCTGAATATATTATCATAGGAAGTAGTGTGGCACAAGTTCTTTGGTTAAAATAATAATTGATTGATTTAAGATTTTTAATAAGCACAATCCAATTTATTGTGATACCACTAGTGCCATTTGAATTTCAAAAAATCTTATTCAACATTCTATAATGAAATATATAGATATAAGATATCATTTCATAAGGGATCATGTATCTAAAGGAAAAATTGAATTGAACCATGTTTTAACTAAAAATCAACTTACAGATATTTTTGTGAAACCACTAGTTTTTGATACTTTTAGCACATTAAGAATAAGGCTAGGTGTGATTGATCTTAATGCTTAAATAAAAATCTTTACAAACATGATATTTTGTTTTGTGTCTTTTGTATTTTTGATTGTTTGTGTTTTGTTTCTATTTTTCTATTTTCTTATTTTTATTTATGTTTTGTTGGACATATTTTTCACACATAGAAATTCTTGTTTCTGAATGATCGTGGTGATTTTATAAGTATTATATTCATACTATACGAAACTATTTTCATCCCGTATAAATTCTGTAGCATATCGATCGTTATTTTGGACTGATAGCATAAAGTTTTTTTATTTACCAATACATATCATACTGTACAATATTAATATCATCTTGAACAATCTGTATTCATTTTTCTATATGCACCACATGATTATTTGGCATAAATCAATTATTATAACTGATCGTACGTATGAAATTTTATTTTATATGTGTAAACCATGTGTTATTCAATATGGGCGATGAACCTAACCGTCTTTAAAATAATCATTAATAACTATTCATCCCGGACAAACACCTGTTCTTCTGTATGATTACCTGGTCAAAAAGCTTGTACAAAAGGATGCTTCGTAACTTATGTGATTACAAAAAGTCATTTTGTTTTGAACATATTCGATCGTACATACGAAATTATTTTTGAATATGATGATCCATCTATCGTAATGTACAAACCTCTTTTCATACATACGAATGGTCTTTTTATTTAAATAGGATGGCTTTATATTTCATTTTCATTCACTTCAATATCCCCTTTCAATCCTTCTTTCTTAGTTATGGACAATTCTAGCAGGCGTGGTAGAGTCACTAAGGGATCATCCTTTAGGAGTGAAGATGAAAATGTTCTATCTAGAGCAAATGAGGATTATTTTTCTATGTTTGTCTCTATGAAAATTACACCTAGAATCTTACTTCAAGAAGATATCCATTTTCAAGTAATGCCTCTTTTCGCCACCACTCAGTTTGCCTTTATCCAAAGTTTGATTCATGCCTACAACAAAGAAATCTTTCATAATTTTCTGGCAAACATGTCTTTTAGTTCTGATGAGAGTAGGATAAGATCTTATGCACTGAAGAAAATGGTAGAAATTACTAAGGAAGATTTAAGAACCATTTTGCATTTAAGAACTCAAGGGGTTAGAAACCACACAATGACTTCTAAATCTAATTTTGAATGGTCTGAAATAAATAAAGTATTGCCTAGGGCTTATACCTTAAACCAAAATGCAAGGGTTATTCAACATGTCCTTAGAACTTCAATAACTCCTAAAGCTGGTGATCATATTAACATTACTCCTTTTTTGTCCACTGTTACTTATCTTATGATGATTGGAAAACCAATAGATGAAGCCCAACTTATTCTTGATTATATTCACAGACTTTTTAAAATTGGACATGTCTCTTATACGATGAAGAAGAATAATGCCTTAGAACATCTTGTAACCTATATTTTAAAAAACAAGTATAATCTTGTTCATCCTGAACCTCTACTTGAATTTCCAATCTACTTTATTGATGCTTCATTTTGAGCACTTATGGGGAAAGATGGCAATGCAAGTGAGAATTCTAGGGGAGAAGGGGGAGCACCAGCACCTGCACTTGCTCATTGACCTGACTTTCAGGAGATAGTCCAGTGCTTTGACCAACTAGAGAGTCATTTTGATCAACGCTTTGAACAAATTCAGACTCACCTAAACTAGTAGGATGCTCAGTACCAACAAGACATGGGGTGGATTCGAGGATAGTTCGAATCCATGAACACTAACATAGCAATGGTGAATAGCTATTTTTCTGTCTTCAACTAGCCTCCTTCTCCAGACCAAGGCCCTTCAGATTTCTATATGTATTTCTTGTGTGTTGTCTTTGCCAGTCCTTTGAGATGACTTGATCTTTAAAATGCTTTCGATGCTTTATGTACTTGTCTTATTTTAGATCTTTGATGTTGTTGTTGTTGTTGTTATGTTATATTATCTTGAGATCTATGTATTGATATCAGATGTGCTTTATTGTATTAGATCTTCATATTGATATCAATAAAAAATATCTTGTTTTGTTTAGTTGTTTTTGTTCTTTGTTTGAAATATTAGCTTGCCTATATGATAATCCTATCTTAATTGATCTAAAAGTGTTATAAATTAAACTGCAATATAAAAATTAATTTTATTATGAAATCTAGTTTTTCAAAATTTTTAAGTTAATTTATAACTTGATCAAGTTGAGGCAATCAATCATATATTCTTTTTAGGCAAACATAATTAACAATATTATTATTGCAATTTTGATATCTTACTATTTTTTATTTCTCTTTTTAATATAATTATAATTGTAATTTAAGAAATTTGATTTTCTAGATTATTGATTTTGTAAAGATTAATTTTAAAAAAAGGAGATATCTAAAAGTAATGTATAATGAGTATAAAAATCGAAAGATTGTGCAATAGCTCACAAATTGAAAAGAAGCACAAAATTAGCCCAAATACAAAAATATGCACAAAGTGTGCCAAAATTATTTGAAAAGATACAAAATGTCGGTAATTGAGAATGTTCTTTCCTCTATCTTTTAATCTTCAAATTCAAATCAATATAATTTTCAATTATGTTTTATATTGAAAATTGAAATTGTCTAATTTTTATTTCGTCACTTTAATAATAATTCTCCTTAACTAATTGTCTAGAATGCTTCGTGACCTTTATTATTTTTTTCTTATCAATATTATACTTTAATTTAAATTTTTTTATTCTTTCATTTTTCATCTAATGAACATTAACTTTGTTATCGCAATTACAGTTCAATCTCTTTCAAGATTAATTTCTAAAGTTTCTCATATGACTTCTTTCATTTCAACTATCCTTCTTCCCTTTTTGTTGTTGTTAAAAGGGGAAGAAATATTATTTGCATTTTATTTTTTTGTGTGTTAGTATTATTTTGGTTGGTGTGTTAGTGTTGTTTTATGTTTCTTGAATGTTTTGTGTTTTGTTTTTGTATTGGTTTTGTGTGTTTTAAAATTAAAAAATAAAAAATAAAAAATTGTTTTATTATTAAAAGAATTCCCCTATATACACATATTTATTCATTCAAGGAGAGTTAAGGAGAAATTTAGGATATTCGATTTTATTCAAATAATAATTATTTTTCCATCATAACAAAATGGGAGATTGTTGAGAATGTTGCAACTTAGTTTTTTATTATTGATATTCTTGCAACATATTTATTTTCTATTATTCCAAATATTATTATTTTAATTATTATTTCTCATAACATATTTTGGATGTATTATTTTATTATTTATGTGCACTAACATTTCAGAGAAATCATACTCCAAATTATTGAAGACTTCAAAACATATTTGTTTAGTGACTATTATAAATGAAGTTTGTAATTTTTCATTTTATTGAGTCTGAGAGAGTGTGATTGTAATTAAGTAACTATGAACACACACGGGGGGGGGGGGGAGATTAAAATTTATATTTTTCAAACTAATCATACTGTATGAATACACTTCGTACGGATGATCTGTTCAGTTATTTTCCTCGACAAGCAGTCAAACAAACAAAAATAAAAATTTTTCTAAGTATGGATTATACTATACGAACACAGTTCAAACATGCCTTGCAAAGTATAAAATGGACGGGTTCCTGTTCACGTTAAAAGAATTTTTTTAAGTATGGATCGTATTATACAAATAAAGTTTGTGCATGCCTTCTACAGTACGAAATTATGAGGTTCATTTTCATCCTGTCTTTTTGTCCCGACGAACTTGATATTTTTTATAACTGATCGCACCAGAAAATATCATCATCATACGTACACCGATCCGAGTATGAAATTTACTTGCCTCTCTTCGTCCCGATGAAGGTGAAATTTTTTTTAACTATTCATTTAGGAAAAATATAGTTCATCGTGTACGAAATGTTTTTGTACCGATTCTCAATAGGTTCTTACACAATAGTTTTTGGACTAGTCATACATACAAAATATAATCATATAGTTCGATCGTGCATGTTCAAAGTTGAAATTTTTAGTTTTCTGGATGGTTTTTTGTGTCTTTAGTATAAAAGGTCCATTACAATTGATGTGAAAAAGTATTATCTTCGTGATTTTTAAAAGGCAATTGAAAGAGAGAGTGTGAGAGAGTATTTAAGAGAGATTTCTTGGAGTGGAGTGTGAGTATTCACAAGGTTATTTAAAAGTAAGGATCTTTATAATTTTTTGTTATCACTCTTCCTTTTGTCTTTCTAGATTGCTCGTGTGAACATCTTTGAAGAAAATCCAATACTCTGCCGATACTTAGAGGGTATGAAAGGATGAAGGTTCTCTGTCTACACTTGGAGGGTGTGAAAGGATGAAGGTTCTCTGCCAACACTTGGAGGGTGTGAAAGGATGACGGTTCTCTGCTGACACTTGCAGAGTATAAAAGGAGGACAGTTCTCTAATGCATCGGGGAATGGTGGATGAGATGTTTTTGTAAAGGCTTCTCCGCCTTGCTGTAGGGGCAAAAGGAGAGTCACTTTGGTAATAGTGCAATACCTTAAGAGGGAGTCTTCAGGGAGTGGATGTAGGTCATGTTTGATCGAACCACTTTAAATCTTTGTGTCATTTAAATTTTTGCATTTTTTTTACTACAAATTATTTTTTTTGTGGTTAAAAAATTATTTTGAAACTTTAATTGACTTTCTATGAATTTTAAAGGTTTTCAAATTTAAAATCCAAGAGTAATTTTTTTAAATTACCAATTCACCCTCCCTCTTGGTTAGCCTTCTTAGCCCTTGGCACAATAGCTTAGGTTTAACAACCTAATAAAGATTTAACACATGGAGGGTTAAAATGGAGTTTAATCAAAAATTAAATTTTGATAATTAAGATAAATGATTGCTAGTTTCATATTCAAATTTATGTTACAAAATGATATATCTCTCCTAGGAAAGAAGATATCATTCATTATAAATCATTTGATTCTAAGAATAATGATCATTATAAGTTTGATCTCCTAAAAGAAATGTTAATTAAAATTTAAAAAATTGGTGTGGATTCTAAATCTCCTGTGAGTGTAAGCCCTCATAGTTAATTACATCATAGAAAATTAAAATCTCTTACGAATACACTTGATTAAAATATTGGCAGAAATTTTGTTTGGAGATTCCAAGGAATGGATATCAATGAAGGTAAAACTAGAATTTCAAGTGGGATTGGAACAAGATTGAGCACTTATTTTCTTTGGAATTAGAGGAAGAATGGTAGGAGGCACTTTGGAATTCTGAAAAAATTTAGAAGTGGCCTGACTTAAGCTAAGTGTTGTGCTTTAAATTTTAGAGAGAAATTTTAGCTTCAGTTGATTATTTTTTAGAAAATTGGGATTATATCCCCAGAGATTGGGGTATTATGATCTAAAATTTGCCCCACATCCTAAATCTAAAGTGGGCACTGAATGGTGGTGGCCTGAACCTAACTAATTCAGTGTAATGTTTAGAATTACCCCAGCCTGGATTAGGGAGCCAACTAACCTCCTAGTCGATTTTAAATCCATGAATCTGGTCATTATATGAAGGAGTGGAAGGATATTATTATTAAAGTTTTTAAAAACTTAGAATGAGGTTTAGAGCATATTATAATTTGTCCCTTGACTTATGTAGGGTGAAAATCTTAAAAGATAAATGTAATTAAAATTTAAACTCTTTTAAGTATTTCAAATGCAATGCATGCTTATTAACTCGATTAAATACATTAAATAGAGTTTAGAAATTTTAAAAGGTTTAAAAAATTTTTTACCTAGATATTGTACAACATTCGTTTGATAGATATGCACCCTCAAAGGCAAGGTTGTTTGCCAGAACCAGTAAGCATTGAGGTACCTAACAAGGAAGAAAAGCAAGAATATGCTTATGAGAACTCCCGGCAGTCCTGGGCTTACTTCTAAGGTTGTCAGAGTTTCTATTTTATCTAAAATTTTTATTTAAATTTTGAGTAGAAAATACTTTTAACGTACCCTCATGAGCCTTCGTATATCAAGGCTAAAATAAAAGCGACACACAAATTCCAAAAAATTAAAAAGAAAGCAAAATGCTATTCGCAATTAAATTAGATTAAACATTTCATTAAATATAATTAATTCCTTAAAGAAAGTCCATAGGCTAATACTCCAACTATTACAACAAAAAATTATAGAAATTAAAAGTGGTATGGCACTATTAACCACAAACCCAAATTCTAGTCATAAGATAGACGAAAGTAATCTTTGAGTGAGATACCCTTTGTTTTTAACTATTCATCCTTATCATCTTTGTACTCCTTAGATCTGTCATACCTAGATACCCAAATGGAAAAGAAAACTTTTCCCCTCTAGATAGTGGTTATTCTTTAGCCCTTTGGGTATTGAAATGATCCAAATTTTGGCTTCCAAATGGAAAAGGACTAGCCCTCTAAGAGGTATCCTTTCCTCTTTGGAACCTAACATTGGATACATGTATCCCAAATCAAAGAAACTTTTACAACTCAATAATTTAAATGAATTAAATCAATATTTAAAAGGAAAATCTAGACTCTTCTGTAAGGTTATCCTAAGCAAATAACTAAATATCCCAAATAATTATATAATCAAATTGAAATATTCAAACTAGCCAAAAATGGTCATGCTCTTATTTAATTTAAGGGTAAGTAGTTGAAGCTCTTGTAGCATTTATAATTATTAAAAAAAAATTTGCCTCCTTTTATTGCCCTGTATGAGTATGATCACCTATAGAATATTTTATGAGCAATTAGATCATCCTAGTCTAAGGGTAATCTAATTGGTAATCAAAGCATCAATCCACAAAGTGTGATAAAAGTAAACAAACACAATAGTCAACATTTAGTCACAACATGCAAAGAAAACTCAAAAAACCTAATACATAACATGTTGAGAATGTTGCAACTTAGTTTTTCGTTTGTTGATATTCTTGCAACATGTATATTTTTATGATTTTAAATATTATTATTTTAATTAAAATTAATTCTAACATATTTTTATATATTATTTTGTGTGTACTAACATTTCTGGGTAATCATACTCTAGATTATTGAAGACTTCAAATCATATTAGTTTAGGGTTTGTTGTAAATGAAGTACGTATTTTTCATTTTATTGAGTCTGAGAGAGTGTGATTGTAATTGAGTATCTATACACACACATCGGGGGATTGTTTAAAAGTTAAAATTTTTAAACTGATTGTATTGTATGAAGTCCTTTCATACAGGATGATCTAATTAGTTATTTTCCCTACGTATAGTCAAACGAATAGAAAGTAGAAAAATTTTCTATGTATGGATCCTACTATATAATGTAAGCATGGTACGTACACCATCAAGTGTATGAATTAGATGGGTCCCTTTTTGTCCTGACGAATTCAAAGTTTTTTCTAAATGGTTTATATCGTACGATGTCATCATCATATGTACGCTGTCTAGTGTACGAGTTAGATGGGTCACTTTTCGTCCAGACGAACTTGAAAATTTTCTGAATGGTTTATACCGTATAATCCTGTCATCATACATACGCCGTCTAGTATACAAGTTGGATGGTTCCCTTTTAGTCCCAACGAACTTAAAAAATTTTTAAACTAGTCATACCATACGATGTCGTCATCGTACGTATGCCATTCAGGGTATAAAATTAGAGGGTCTCTTTTCATCCCGATAAAGATGAAATTTTTTTTAAACTATTTGTATAGAACGAAGTTGGTTCGTTCAATATGATCATCATGTACAAAGGCATTCATACAGATTCACACGTAGTTCATATGCATCAGTTTTTGAACTATTTGTACGTACGAACATATGATCATACTGTACGATCGTATACGCTCAAAAAGGCAAATTTTAGTTTTCTGTATAATTTTTTGTGTCATTCATATAAAAGTTCCTCTAAAACTAACGCGATAAGAGTCTTTTTTCATAATTTTTCAAGGGCAATTGAAAGAGAGAATATGGGAGAGTGTTTGAGAGAAATTTATTGCAAGTGGAGTGTGAAAGGTTCATAAGGTTACTCAAAGGTAAGGATCTCTTTGTGTTTTTATGTTATCACTGTTCCTTTCATTATTCTAATTGCTCTAGAGAAGATATTTGAAGAAGTTATGGTACTCTGCTGACACTTAGAGTGTTTAAACAGTGGACGGTACTCTGCCGACACTTGGAGGGTGTGAAAGGATGATAATACTCTGCTGACACTTAGAGGGTGTGAAAGGACGACAGTACTCTACCAACACTTAGAGGGAGTGAACAGATGATGGTTCTCTGCCGACACTTAGAGGGTGTGAAAGGATGAAGGTTCTCTCTTACACTTGGGATTAGTGGAAGAGAGGAATTGTGCAGGCTTCTCCGCCTTTCTGTGGGGGCAAAAGGAGAGTCACTTTTGGTAATAATGTAATACCTTAAGAGAGAGTCTTCTGGGAGTGGATGTAATGACTAAAACACTATAAATCTTTGTCTTTTAATTTTAGCATTTATTTTTTGCAATTTAATTACTGTGGTTGAAAAGCTTATTTTTAAATTAAAATCAAATTGCTAAAATGGTTTATTATAAGGATTTATATTTAAAAATCCAAGAGAAATTTTAAATTACTAATTCACCCCCCCTCCCTCTTGGTTAGCCTTGGGATAATAGCTTAGGTTTAATAACCTATACAGAAATAACACAATAGAAAAGTAAATATCAGCCAAGCCTAAACTAGATTTAGATGTCCTAGCAAACAATCTAAAGAGTGTGTTGAAGGCTATATGATTGGGGTAGTTCCTAAGCTAGATAGTTTGTTAAGGTTGTATAATGTTTGGGGGTGTTAAAGGTTAAAGGAGATATTTTTGTTTGAGTCTAAATGTTAGTGTATTAATGTTTAATTTAAGATATCTTTCATGAATTGATTAATTAGATGGATTTAATTAGTTAAAGATTAAGGGTTCAAAGAATTTTAATAAATTTGGTTAGTTACTAATTTTAAGATCAAAATTAATTTAGATTTTTATCAATCGGTTCGTGGCAATATATCACCAGGCTCAAGAAATTAGGTTTTCTTAGGACCCTTAGCCCCACAGTCTAGAGTAGTTAATCCTAAAAACCTAGTTGGTATAATTAGATTAATAATTTTTGTTTATTTAAATAATAAAGATTCATTTAAATTTAAAGGTTCGCATTCCATTAAATATGATAATGGCGTTGTGCCACCACACATGTGGAACCAAGCCTCCTTAAGACACTTAGCCTTGTAGCCCGGAGTAGTCCATCCTAAAAACTTCATCTTTGGAGTTTTTATTGCGTATTAAATGGTTGGTTGATTGGTTTTATTAATCAAGTTAGAGTTTTTAGGAATTATAACAAATTATCAAAAATTTTAAATTATTTAGAATTTTTTAACCATGTTAATTAATGCGCCAAAAGTTGACTTTTTAAATTAAACTTAGTTTTGAAAGTTTCATTTTTTTAATAAATATTATACCCTAAGAAGAGTAATTAGACTACTAGTTTTCTTAACTTAGAGTTTTCTTTAAAAGTTCTAATTTTTTTGAAGTTTGAACCTAAATTTGAACTATGATTGATTGGAAAATTAACTTTTTGACTTTGACCAAAATTTTAAGGTTTGACATTTTCAAAAAATACTATACCCTAAATGGTGTTGAATAACACTAAGTTTGTTTAATTTCAAACTTTCTAAAATTACTTATGATTTTTAAAGTTTTCTTAATTAAATGAATTTTTTAACTACTTAATTAGGAAAGTTTTGATTATTTTGCCCACAAATTATTCCGAACTACTTGGAATCACTCCTAAAGGTCACCGATGACCCATGGGAGTGTTTCCAAGTGTTTAGTAATTATTCAAGATTTTAAATAATTTTTAATTAATTAAATTAATTAATTAGTAATTTTCACTAAAAGTCAAATTAAAGTCAAATTCGAGGTCCAGTGATAAAGTTTTTATTTTTCCTAGGTAGAGGACTAAATTATGGTCATTTTAATATATTATATGTACCTTCTCTATTTAAATTGGATTTATTATAATTTTTTGAATTTTTTCGGAGCTAAAAAGGGAAGAATTTTGATATGGCTAATTTTCTGACTTAAAGGACTTCAAATTTAGTCAAACTTAAACCTATGATACAAGAAGTCATTAAGTTTGAGTTTGGTAAATTTCACCCCTATTGGGTGTGTGTATAATTTCCTAGGATTTTTCTAATTTATCTAACCATAGTCCTAATTATTTTTTCTATGTGTCACTAGAGAGTTCAATTGTGCTTGAAATTTTGTTCAACTAACCCTGGAACATATGCAATCACACCACAAAAATCATACACCCTAAATATAAAGATATGAAAAGTTATAAATTTTAAAGTTTTAAGTTTAAAATGGACCCATTACTTTAAAAATTCACATCACCGTAATCTATTTAGTATTTGATCCTAAGAAAATTACAAAACATACCTAATATAACCAACTATTTTCCACCAAAATGTTGTTGCAGTTTGACCAAAGGAATGTGAGAAAATTTGAAAAAATAAATTTTAATTAAAAAAAACTCACAATCTACTATCCAAACCAACTCAAATATAATATTAATAAATAGTAAACTAAGTTATCTTTTCAACGAGCCTAAAAACACTTAATATGATGGGGAGAAATGAATTTACTATGAATTTTTAAAGTTTTGAGACATTAATTGGATTGTTTAATTCAATTATTAAATTAAAATGGTGGCGGCCGCTGAGAGGACAACACGTGCTAGCCTTCGGTGTTCTAAAACTAGGCAAAAACATGTCAAAATAATGGATGGACATATGGCACAATCTGGTATACCACTTAAACATGTCATCATATGATGTGGATCATCTAATCATGCTGAATCGAATGGGTAGCTCTGATTGCGCCATGTCAATCGCTTGAAGTCTCAAATGGATAGGGTTCAAATTCAAATGAAGACATGCACAGTTCGACTGATCATGGGCTTTTCGATCAGTAAAGAAGGAAAATTGGATAGTTGAATTGATCCATGCCATTTTTGTTCAAAATGAGCTTAAAAATTAAAATGTTCATAACTATCAAAATATTCATCAAAATTTAACAAAATTTTAGACATAGGCTCATAAGAACATGAGCTTTCTTTGATTGAAGTTTGGAGGCTCCATGCAATGAAATTTTTGAGTAATTTTAAATTAATATTTAAACTTAAAATGAGAATTCCTCTACAAGTTTGCTGAAGATCCCAAAATCTTTTAATGACTGGATTTGGAGTCATTGATGAGAGATGGGTTCCTCTCACTATTCTAGTCTCTCCTACCAAGAATAGTGCTTTGAGGCCTACAAATGATGGGAGAAAGCTTGGAATGGATGTGTGAAGAGCTGGAGAGTATGGATAAGGATCTTGGAATGTTTGAGGCTGCTAGAGTGGGAGCTTGGATGAAATGAGAAAGGATGAAAGGTATTAGGTCACATTACCTACACTTAACAAATTATTTTTAAATTTGTTGTCTAGGATTTAATTTTAGAGAACTTACATGCATGCCAAGGGTCCCTTAAATTATATAAAATCGAGATAAAATGGGTGGGTTAAGAGGGATGGGTCTTGGCTCATGGGAATGGGGATCACACCCTTTTCTACCATTTGGCTAAATCCAAGTCAAGCCTTGTATAAGGGGTGATTTATGCTCTATTAGGGGAGGCGATTAGCTAATTTCCATCAAGTAAAAGTAGATTTAGAAATGGGAAATGGATTGCTAATGTGGCATGGCCACCTAACCTCAAATAAGGGCTTTTTTAACCATTTGACTTGTCAAACCATTCAATGAGAATGATGTGGAAGTCAAGGGACTATATGAGGCCATTTTAATGTATGGCCAAGTGTTTGAGACCAAAGGTTTAAAGTTTTGAACAAATACATGAGATTGGGGAGAGTTTTAACACTGCCAAATGGGTTAACCAAGTCAACCCAAGGGGAATTTTTCTTAGAAAGTTTTGTACATGTTAAAGGTTGTTCAATTGAATGATTTTGAGGGGTTGATTGATTTAAAATGACTTGAATGATTGAATTTCACAAGTGTGTAGTTTAAGGGCTAATTTGATCAACCAAGGGGTACTTGGTCAACCTCATCAAATCATGGGTTGAGTTTGGGTCAAATATGTTCAAATGAGTGTTTTGAGATAAATGAAGGTGGTCATATGTATTGGTGAGGTCATTTGGATTGAAATTGACATTTGAAACCTTAAGGGGCATTTTGGTCAACTAGGACAAACCAAGACATGAGTTTTGGTCCAATGGACCCAAAATGAAAATTTGATCCGTTGGGATAGGTTTTGTAGAATGGTATGGGAAGACCATATTAAATTCTCGAAAAAAGACCATAAATCCCTTAAAGGGATTTATTTTTCCCCCAGCTCAACCTTGGGTCAAATTGGGACCAAGAGAGTATATGCTATTGGTTAGAAAGTCATAATAATGGTCATGTATATGGTTGGAAGGTTTGGAAGGGGTCCCAATGTCAAATTCTAATGGATGGCATCTACAGTGGCTCAGGCTTTAAATATTTAAAGGTTTTGTAGCATGTAGATAAAAATTTTGTTTCTTGGGCTAGGGACCTCAGAATGGGTTCAAATTTGTAGGGTCGATCCTAGAGACAAGCCTAATCAATATGTAACTAATAGATTATAAATCAAATATCATTTGACTAGGTCTCCAAGTGATAGAAGATTTATACATTATAAGGTTTAGGACTTGGACTTTTGGCTATGGATTTGGGCTCAGGAATCTTGGAATTGAGATGGAACTTAAAGTTGATTGATTATATTGGATCTTGCATATCAATTTCAATCATATGAATGATTGTTGAGTTAGATTTAAAATTAATCTAGAACTTGGGATTGGGAATATAACTAGATTTTGGACAAGATTTGAGCAAGGATGCGGCATGGGGATTGGATCTTGATTGGTACATGCGTGGTTGAGAGTTAGAGACATTCTATTCATTAGGTCATCAGAAAGAAACCAAACTAGGTCCTACGAACCTCATATAAAAAAGAAGTCAATAAATGTACCCCAATACGTATAGTAGAGTAAAGTTCTATTGCACATATTGGTGTTGACCGAATGAGAGATTGAAGTTGAATTTTGGAAGTCTAGGAAGGGAATACACAACCTTAGGTCAATAGGATGATGATAGAAGGCTTACATCGAGTAGAAAAATTAACTGGGAGGGATATGATAAGGAGGAAGCTTAGTCCACATAGATGATCAAAACTTGATGGAAACTACGATGGTGCCATGAAGGGCATACTCCATCACTATGAGATGGTCATGTGGGAAGGAAGCTTGCTCCAAATAAAGCACTGAAATTGGATGGAAACTCGGATGGTACCACAAAGGGCATACTCCATCACTAGTAGATGGTCATGTGGAGAGAAAGCTTGCTCCACATAGAGGATTGAGTCTAGGAAGATCATGTAAGGAGGAAGCTTGCTCCACATAAAGGATCTAGTCTGGGATGATCATATGGTTGGGTCAATGTAAGGCCACCATAGAGGATCAAATCTAGATGATCTTATGATGGAGGTCAAAGTTTTCCCATCATAGAGGATTAACTAGATGATTGTCTCAAATGATTAAGAAAAAAAACTAGATAATCATGTAGTGGGATCTTTGTATGGCCACCACTGAAGATCAAAGCTGGATGATCTTATGATGGGGTTCAAAGTATGCCCACCATAAAGAATCAAATGGATTTGAACTAGGATGGTGGCACAAAGGGCATTATCAACCATTAGTGATTCTAATCCTAAGAAAAGGAAGCATTGGGACTCACACCTAGCCTTAAGGAAAAGAAGGCATGAAATAATTAATTGGCGATTTTTCAATTTATTTTAATTTTTCTTGAATTTGGAGAGGCAAATTGGATGTTAAAATTGATACTAATCCTGGATGGTATTTCTTGAAGAACAGATGGAATGACAGAAAGCATCTAGTGGTACCTTTAGAATTGATCAATTAACATGAACCTCCCTCATAAATCATCTCCAAGGTGATTTATACAACCAATGTTGATTCAAAGTTTCCATCAATCTTGTGATAGACTAAAACAGGTCTCCAAAGCACTACCGCCAAGTCTCCTACTTAGAAAGTCTTGATGCAACACAATTTATCACAATCTTGAATCATTTATGACTTATGTAATTTCAAGTTTTGTTGAACTTGTAAAATAATTTCTTCGAGGTCATCGAGCTGCTTAAATAGGAGTCAGGCACTTGCCTAGTTGTGATTTGATTTTAAAAAGTAACTCCCAATTATGCAAAATACACCTCTAGATGGGAATGATCTTGGACCTAACATAGAGTGTTATTTTAAGGAATGGAATTTAAAGGAAATTATGCCCATGTGTAAGGACTAATATATCCCTAAAGAATGAGATTTTGATTCTTATAGGAGTAGAAGATTCATTCTTTTTCTTGCAAAATTTCTTCTTAACTATTTGGACCTTGTTAGAATGACAAGTGGGAATAAATTCACTCGTACTATGAGAAGTATAGTGACTCCAATTAACTAGAAAAGGGCTAAGGGTTTTGATTCTGTTAACCCAGATCCAGTTTCATAGAAACTGAATTGGGATTTTTCCCTTGTTTAAAATTTAAATTAAAATCAACTTCAAAATATTTAAATTAGAGAGAGAAATTTAATCTTTTCAATTTTCATGCATGACATTTTTAATATTTGATAGATTGTCCATGCACAATTATAAATTTTGATTCAAGATTTATCAAAGTTAATCTATTAAAATGATCGAGCTCTTTGAGATTTAAGGATTAAAAAAAAGGAAACTGCCTTCAATTTTTTTTGGTGGCACACTTTGCTCATCATTTAATTTTTTTTGGTTCATTTTGTGCATGTTTTGATTTTTTATTTGTTAGCTTTGGCACACGTTACGCTTCTTTATATATATATACATATGAGGCTTCATCTCTTTTAAAAAAATATTAAAATGATTGCTCTTTTTTTTTTAACTAAGATTATATCTCATGTATAAGAGAAGAAAACTCTCTCTTATGAAAGGAAGAATAATCCCCAAATTGGACATAATCTTTTGATAAGAAAATGAGCTTGACTAGGAAAGTCATTGAATAGATTTAGAACATGCAAGATATGCTTAAGAAGATAGAAAATTGCTAGAAAACTTTGAAGATTTTCATTTATGAAATCAACTTAAGTTTGATACTGATTTCAATTCAAAAATCAAATTGACCCATAGAAGCAGAGGGAGGGAGGGGCTTTTAAATGTTCGGTGGAGTCAACTACAACTCTCTTCTATTTAAAATTTAAAGTAGAGGTCAATTTTTATTAAAACGGTTAATCAACTATCTTGAAAATTTGAACCCAATACACTTGATAAACGGTATCTTTTCCTTCAAAATTGCAAGTCTAGGTGGAAAGAGCCTATTAGTATAGAATTAAATTTCCACAATCTCTTAAGAGGAAGAAATAATTGTGGGGTATGCACTATCCCTTATTTATGATACATCATATCAATCTAAGGTTTTATCATGATAGGACCCCCTTTAAAATTTAAATTAAGATGGTTTCATAATCTGATAAGATCTCAGATACATCATTTTCCCCCTCTCTAATTACTAGTGACCTAACAATTATGAGAGTGGAACCCTGGGTGATTTCTACACCTGCTCCTCTATTGCTGATGTAGTGGGCATGTATAGTAGTGTGACCTCACATCATCTAGTAATGTGGATGGGTCATAACCATCAACTAGGGGCCTATGGTCTATTTATGTTGATTGCTCATTTCTAGCATGGTAGATCTTTTCTGTGCAGTAGTCAAAAGGAAGCGATATGGTGGAGATCACGCTATTCTTCTAAAAACCTCCCTTCCTTGGGTAACAATAAAGTGGGTGGAAGTGACTTCCACTAAAGAGGGGGTATATGATAGGCTTAATGAACTCTCTATTGGTCTTATATTTGACTTGTTTTAAGTTTTTCATGAAAGTTTATTAGGGATTTTAAGTCCACATGTACTAGCCCGAAGCTAACCAAGAGGGAGGTGAATTGGTGTTTTAAAAATTCTCAAACAAAATCACGATCTAAACCAAACAATCATTCACCAAAAAATAAAGTGCAGAAATTAAAAATATGGAAACGTAATAAGAAAGAGCATACCAAATTTTATAGTGGTTCGGTTAACTTGACCTACATCCACTCCCCGGAGCCTCTCCTTTAGATATTGCACTAAACTCAATCTCTCTCCTTTTTTTCCCCATAGCAAGGTGGAGAAGCCTGTACAAAACCCCTTTCCACCAACCCCATTGAGGCAAAGAACCCAACTCATTTTGCTTCCTCCTGAAGTAGGTAGAGAACCTGACTCCTTTTTCTTCCTCCTGAAGCATGCAGAGAAACTCAATCAATCATTGAAGTAGACCTCTCTGCAACCTCCACGGAACTAGGGATGATGACTGGAGAAAATGACCCAGATTCTTGCTTGGAGTAACCTTTGTGAAACCCCTCACAAACTCCCTTTCACAAGATCCTCTCTCTCTCTCTCTCTCTCTCTCTCTCTCTCTCTCTCTCTCTCTCTCTCTCTCTCTCTCTCTCCCAAGATCTCCCTCTCCTCTTGGCTCTCCTAGGTTAAGATAGAAGCAAAAGATCATATCTTGAGTAACAAGAGATCTTATATAGAAGGGATTCAAAATTATCCTATATTATATCAAACCGACAAAGATCGTACATGATGATCGATGGATCATCCTGTATGATATGTACAAATTTAACTCAATTAGCCAAGATGATATGGGGGAGGTTGGATGATTAGAAGATTTATTTATTCTAATCATTCAGGATGATAGGACATCATCCTATATGATTAGTTCAAAAATGTCAAGAAACATCCAAACCATCGCTATGTTCAGCCAAACTTTTTATGTTGGATGATAAAAAACTAACTAACCATCCAAGATAATTCTTGGATCATCCTGTATGATTAATTAAAATGAATACGTATCATCTAAAACATCATTTTGATTGTCCAGGAAGAAACTAAAGTTTATTTAGCAAATGATCCAGGACAATCCTATGATCGTCCGGGATGATATAATCGATCAATCAAATCTTAATTAATTTTCTTAATCATCAAACTAATTTAGGCATAATTATGATAATCATCCAGGATGATGTCCAAAAATAATAACATGCCTAAAAGAGCTAGTGGCTAATTTGTTTTTGGGCAAATCATCCAAGAAGATTTTTTAATATCGTCTAGGATGATTTGCTTAATTTTGGCTGCCTTACTAGGATGCTCTAATTAGGATTTCAATTTTTTAATAATAGTCAAGATGATTTTGGATCATCCTGGAAGATATGATCAAAAATAGAAAACTCTAAAACAGACAGAATTTTTCCCTCTGAGTACATGTATGTAAGGTTAATTAGCATTAGGACTTACTTTGTTATATTTAACTCAAAAGAAGGTAAAAACACTTGGCATACACTTTCAGACTGACTCAATCCTAATCTACCAAATCTTGAGCTGGCTTGATTTGCAATTGAACTATGGACCTAAAATGTTAGTAGGCATGGCAATAGTTGAAAAACAAAAATATCTGAAATGTTTGTTATCATCAAAATTATAATCCCTAAATCCAGATTTGTAATAATCTCCCCCTTTTTAATGATGACAACATTTAGTAGAAAATTCAACCTAAGCAATTAAATGAAACATAACATGAAGGAAAACATGATGAACCTAGCAATACAAATTTTACTAAAATCAAACAAATGGTATAAATACTAAAAAAATGAAGTAAAAAAATATAATGAAACAACACATACACAACCACTACTCCCCCATTTGACATCACAAAAA